>NW_026656819.1:0-4659 GCF_009828535.3 Hylobates moloch | reverse complement strand
GCACAGTGCGCTTCACCGACTGTCCTGCACCCACTGTTTGGCACTCCCTAGTGAGATGAAACCGGTACCTCAAGCAGAAATGCAGAAATCACCAGTCTTCTGTGTCGCTCGGGCTGGGAGCTGGAGACCGGAGCTGTTCCTATTCGGCCATCTTGGCTCCCCCCTTTGCCTACGTTTTAATGTTTTATTTTCTTGTAAATTTGTTCAAGTTCCTTATAGATGCTGGATATTAGACCTTTGTGACATGCATAGTTTGCAAACATTTTCTCCATTCTGTAGGTTGTCTGTTTACTCTGCTGATAGTTTCCTTTGCTGTGAAGAAGCTCCTTAGTTTAATTAGATCCCATTTGTCAAGTTTTGCTTTTATTGCAGTTGCTTTTGGCATCTTCGTCATAAAATCTTTGTCCATTTCTATGTCCAGAATGATATTGCCTATATTGTCTTCTAGGGTTTTTATAGTTTTGGGTTTTATATTTAAATCTTTAATCCATCTTGAGTTAATTTTTATATACGGTGGAAGGAAGGAGTCCAGTTTCAATTTTCTGCATATGGCTAGCCAGTTATCCCAGCAAAAGCAAAGACATGGAATAAACTTAAATGCCCATCAGTGATAGACTGGATAAAGAAAATGTGGTACATATACACCATGGAATACTATGTAGCCATAAAAAAGAACGAGATCATATCCTTTGCAGGGACATGGATAGAGGCCATTATCCTTAGTAAACTAATGCAGAAACAGAAAATCAAATACTGTGTATTCTCATTTAAAAGTGGGAGATAAATGATGAGAAAATATGGACACATAAAGGGAAACAACACACACTGGGGCCTATTGGAGGGTGGAGAACAGGAGGCGGGAGAGGATCAGGAAAAATAACTAATGGGTACTAGGCTTAATACCTGGATGATGAAATAATCTGTATAAATCTCCATGACACAGTTTTACCTGTATAACAAACCTGCCCATGTACCCCTGAACTTAAAAGTTAAAAAAAATGTGTATATCTGTTTTCTCTGTATACCTCCACAGGGTATTAGACCATATACATATTTGCATTATAATATTTAATATAAATTTTAATATATTGAGAGATTTGATGAAATTGCATCTTTGAAATAATAAACAGTACATTCCATGGCATGTTTCAACACTTCAGTTGCAAATCATTCAGGAAATACCGAGTACCTTTTTTGTGTCAAGCATTCTGTAGAAGTGCCAGGTATTTACCGGTGATTAAGACAGGTATCATTACCCTCAGGAGGCTCACAGTCATTGGATTATTCTTTATGGAGTGCTTTGTTTAAGAGTTCTTTCTAAGCCTTCTATGACTCTTAAAAATGTAAATTACAGAGATTATTGCTTACTGTGGTGGTTAATTTTGTGTATCACCTTGACTGAATGAGGGGATGCCCAAGTAGCTGGTAATACATTATTTCTGTGTGTGTCTGGGAGGGTGGTTCTAGAAGAGATTAGCATTTGAATCAGTGGACTGAGTAAAGAAGATCACCTTCATCAATGTGGGTGGGCATCATTCACTCCATTGAAGGCCCTAAGAGAACAAAAAGGTGAAAGAAAGTTGAATTGCTATCGCTACTTAAGCTTGGACATCCATCTTCCCCTGCCCTCAGACATCAGTGCTCCTTGTTCTTAGCCTTTGGACTTGAACTGTAGTTTACACCATTGACTCCCCTGGTTCTCAGGCTTTGGAGTTTGCACTGGAGTCCACCGTTAGCTTTCCTGAGCAGATAATGTTAGATCATGGAATTTCTCAGCCTCCATAATCATGTGGGCTCCTGGGCAGATGGCAGATCATGGGACTTCTCAGCCTTCCTAATTGTGTGAGCCAATTCCTCATAACAAATCTCTTTTTTATATATGTCTATATATCCTATTGGTTTTGTTTCTCTGTAGAACCCAGACTCATGTGCCATCGTGCTTTGGAAGTACATAACATGTTTGATTTCATATATTCACAGCTGGAGGGGAATTTTCCTTAGAATCATATCTTGAGTCTCACCTATATCTAATTTAGATATTTAGATGAGATGTTAGACTTTAGACTTTTGTGTTGATGCTGGAATGAGTAAAGACTTTTGGGGTCATTGGGATGGAATGAATGTATTTTGCATGTGAGAAGGACAGGTATTTGGTGGGCATCAGTGGCAGAGTACTCTTGACTGACTGTCTGTATCTCCCCCAGTTTCCTATGTTGAAATGCTAACAACCCCTCCCCCCATTGCAATGGTATTAGGAGGTGGGGCCTTTGGGAGTTGATTAGATCATGAGGGCAGAACCTTCATGAATGTGATTAGTGCCCTCATCTTTAAGAGACCACAGAAAGCTCCCTTACGCCTTCTGACAAGGACATGACAAGAAGACAAGTCTATGAACCAGGAAGCATACCCTCACCAGATACCAAATCTTCCAGCACCTTGATCTTGGACTTTCTAGCCTTCAGAACTGTGAGAAATAGATTCCTGTTGTTCATAAGCCATCCTGTCTATGATACTCTGTTATAGTATCCCCAACAGACTAAGACTTACTATTTGGTCTATACCTTACTTACTTTTAAAAATAATAAGATTGTTTGAAATAAAAGCAGTCAATAACCTCTATGTCCATCCCATATAACTAGTTGATAAAGAAGAGCCAAGTAATGAATGGGATGGGAGAACAAATATAGCAGAAAACCCAAGCTAAAGTAAATTATTATGATTTTGTTTAAAATTTAGTTATGAGCCTCCTGGCAGACAAGGAATACATTAATGCACTTAGATTGTTATTTTCTCTAGGCTTTGGACATCATTCAGTACTGCATTTGCTGAACCTTAAATGTAGTAAACGCTGTTATATATTGTTCAGAGTACAGGCTTTGCAGTAGGACAAATGCTTTAATGCCCAGTTCTTTTACTAGTTATGAAACTTTATGTTAATTTCACCCCTCTACATGGCTACAGTACTACACAGAATTGAGTAGATGAAATGAGAATTGCACAGATTGCCTAGCATAGCATCTCATGCAAAGTAAGTTTCCTTCAGTTGGGTATTTTAAACATATACCTGGCCAGAGATATTTTGTTGTGAAAATTGTATCCTAATTCAGATGGAGGCTTTACATTGTTCATCTGCAGGATTACCGGTAGGCAGCTACCAAACTTGTTTTGTAAATAAGTATTATCTATTTAAAAGTCTAGCAGTTGCTCAGTTGAAATTGCAGATTTTCCCCATTATGTAAAAGAGATGACTTTAAGCCAAAAAGTACTAAGATAACTTCCTTAGCAACAAAATAACTTTAATATGGTTCTTAAAGGACACTTGAATTTTGAGCTGGAATGCTATCTCAGTGGGCCAACCAGAAGTAATTTATACCCTTAAAAAAATTTATCCTGCATTCTCAGTTGATGAATTTGCCTTACACCTCATTGAAAAACCGTCAGTTGGGAACCCCCTAATATTCCCACTTACAAACTTAACTACCCTTGCACCTATTGGATTATTCAGTATGGTTACAATGGAAGATGTGTCTTTCTACTTATCAAAGACACATATTCTCTAAATAAACAACTAAGTACTTCATTTTTGGGGGTGATTATTCTTCCTGAATCTTTGATTTCCCCTCTCTACCTGTATTGTTACATTCAGCATGAAAGCACATGCTAGTATCTCCCGTTTGACAATGACCATAAAATTCCCACAATACTTCAAGCAATTGGCTTTTTTTTTGCTGGTCTTCAAACCCAAGTCTCTTAAAAGAGTACTATATATATGCTGTTTCCACTTCATCACCTTCCACTCATTCTTAAACGCACTCTGTTTTAGCTTCCTACCTCATCTCACTGAAATTGATTGCTGAATCATCATGAACTCCATGTTGCCAGATATGGTCACTTCATACTCGCCTTTTTCGACCTCTCAGCAACTTTCTTCTCAGTTGAGTCCACCCTCTTTGAAAGATTCTTTTTTCTCAGCTTTTTGTGACCTATTGTATCCCAGTTTGTTTCCTTATCCCCCTGGGTACTCCTATTCTATTTATAAATAAATAGTTCTCAAATTTTAATGTACATTAAAATCACTTGGGAAGCTTGTTAAGATGGCAGATTTTGAGGGCTTATTCTCAAGAGTTTCTGATATAATAGTTCTGGATGAAGCCTAGGAATTTTTATCTTTAAGTAACACTCCAAAGGATTATGATGTAGATGGCTTATGAACCATACTTTTGAGAAACTTTGCTCCTTAGGTCTCATTTCTGTTCCTCACCTCTCTATATACTTTCTCCTTTGGAGAGCTCATCCATTTCTACTTTTGTCAATGCCTCTCAATCCTGGCTGCATAGAGAGTCATCTACGGATCTTTTGAAAAATGCCAATGTCCATTCCAGACCAATTAAGTCACAAGCTCTACAGATATATTAGACTGGGGCTTTGGTAGTTTTAAAGCCTTCCTGGGTTATTCTCATTTGCAGCCAGGATTCAGAACCGCTAATCTGTAGCCATATAACCCTTATCTTTAGCTCAGCACTGTCCTCAGTGGTTGAAATCTATGTAGTCAATTGCCTGCTTAACATTACATTGCTATATCTCAGACACGTCAAACCTAAAATGGCCAATAAAGAACTGTTGATTCTGCACCCTATCCAGAAGATAGTGACTCATGAC
>NW_026656818.1:0-5438 GCF_009828535.3 Hylobates moloch | reverse complement strand
GTAGCTCACATTTATTTCAATGTTTAATATTAGAAGTGTTTTTGTTTTTTATTTATAAGTTTGGTGATGGTTTTGTTACCAAAAATAGTCCGTTAGAACTTATCTCTTATTTATATCTACTAGCCTATGGAAAAATTGGTTTCATTATGCATAGTTTTGCTTAAAGTCACAGTTTTCAAAAATCTATCCACAATGTTAAAAGAGGACTTATTGTACCTGTATGTCCAATTTTCATGGGGGTGGAAATTAAAGCTGTGGAAAGAATTTATATTTCCATAAAATATCTTCATAATTTTATAGAAACCCACATATTTTATGCTACTAAAGTGAGAGAATATAATAGTCTAGAATTGAATTGTGAAAAATTTCAACACTTAATGTTTGGAAAGAGGATATATCTGCAAAAAAGATGGAGATTGAGCAACCACAGAGATAAGCAAAAACCAGGAGAGTCTTAGCCCAAGGAAAATTAAACTTAAAAGAGGGAAGCAGATTCTACTTACAGATCAAGTAACTGAAAGATTGTATCTTTTAGTTTCTTGAGGACATAGAGCCCCAAGGCCCAAGCCAACAAGGTCAGGGGATCGAGACCATCCTTGCCAACATGGTGAAACCCCATCTCTACTAAAAATACAAAAAATTTAGCCGGGCGTGGTGGCGCGTGCCTGTAGTCCCAGCTACTCGGGAGGCTGAGGCAGGAGAATTGCTTGAACTCGGGAGGTGGAGATTGCAGTGAGCTGAGATCGCGCTGCTGTACTCCAGCCTGGCAACAGAGCAAGACTCCATCTCAGAAAAAGAAAAAAAAAGATAATATCTACCCATTGCTTCTATGAACTTGGAAATTAGTTATAAACTGTTTTTTATTGGAGTGGTAAAGGCTGGATTCTGTTGGAAGTAGACTAAAGAATGAGTAGGTGATGAAGTGAAGATACTGAATATAGAAATAAACATTTCTTAGGAATTGAAAAACTATGATTTTGAAAAAGAGAGGAGAGAGGAAAGATAATCAAAGCAGAAGCTGTGTGGAAAAATGGTGAGTTTGATTTTGCATTTCTTCTTTGTTTTATTCTTCTTTTTAACTGTTGTTTCCCTAATTTGGAAGATGTTTCAATGCTAATGGAAAGGTGAGAAAAATATATTAAATGATATAAGGATTCTGAGAAGGTAGAAGTAGATGTAATCCCAAGCAGGATTGAGAAATCGCCTTTAGTATAAACAGGGCTTTTTTTCTATTAAATGACCAAAGGAGATAAAGATGGGAGCAGAGGGGGTAAATGCATTATGTTCACTAACAGAAAATTTCCTCTCTAATGTCTTTTATTTTCTTTCTGTGAATTAGAAGAGATTATCTCCTGATAGTGCAGCAAATGGTGGGAATACAGACAGTTAAAGATAGTGTGGAATGATAGAAAAACACATTGTAAAGAATGTAATGACTGTTCCTGATAAACGAAGCAGAATTAAAGGTCAATATTGAAGGATCTTTGATGTCACTGATCATGAATTTATAAAGGAAACAATTTAAACCTTTATGTAATTTTCTCAGGTAGCCTTTTAAAGGTAGAGGTCAAAAAAAGTGAAAGCAGTGGTTTCGGGTTTATCCATGTTTGGATACAATGAAAAGACACTAGAGCAAGGGAGTTTAGGATACAATCAGAATTAATAGGCATTGGAATCTAAAATAATAAGGAAGGATGTAAAGGCAATATTAGGAGAAAATAAAGAAGAAAATAGACTTGTTTCAAAGTACAATCATGGTGCAGCTGCGATTTGAACAACTAAACTGGAATGTGAGAAGTTTGTTTCAAGGGCACGCTTGTGTTAATGATTTGGGAGATGGAGCTGTATAATTTTTGTTTGTTTGTTTTTGTTTTAAGACCCTGTCTCCATCCCTTTTCTCTGATTTTTATTGTAGAGGATAGACTCACAAAATCGAATTTTTCAGTATGCCTTGACAATAAGCTTCCCATTAGGTTTGAGCAAAGGGAAGCACTGAAGAGATAGTGGAAGGAGGGAATAAAGGAGAACACAGAATGCCCTCCTTTTTTACATTTTTTTTTTTTTTTTGAGATAGGATCTTACTCCGTGCCCAGGCTGGAGTGTAGTGGTGTGATCACGGCTCACTGCAGCCTTGACTCCCTGGTTTCAAGTGATCCTCCTGTCTCAGCCTCCCAAGTAACTGGGACTACAGGTGCCTGCCATCATAGTTTTGTTTTGTTTTGTTTTGTTTTGTTTTGTTTTGTTTTCATTTTTTGTAGAGACAGGGTCTCACTATGTTGCCCAGGATGGTCCCGAATTCATGGCCTCAAGCGATCCTCCCACCTTGGCCTCTCAAAAGTACTGGATTACAGGCATGAGCCACTGTGCCCGGCTTGCCCTCCTTCCTTCAGGGGCATAGGCATCTACGTTTGAGGCTTTGTCTCCTTCATGGGTAAAATTCCTGTTAGAGATTTTCTCCCTCTGTATTACCAGAATCACCAGCACCCATTCCAATTTTGCTTAGGGAATTCCCTCTTGCCAAACTCTGAGTAGCCTCCTTATCCCCATTTTGACTCTTTCGCTTTGCCAATCTTTGAAAAGAAAAGGTTATTGTATTAAAATGCGCTTTCTAAACTTCTGAAGCAGACCATCCATCCTTCCTGAACTCTAATTGATTAGTCCCAGGAAACAGACCTTCAAAATAAGACTCCAGAATTGTTGTTTATCTCTTTGAACTTGAATGTAGTAATAACCTCAGTACCAATGTAAAGAAAACAAGCACTTCTTCCAAGCAGTGGAAACATGATTATTTAAGTTACCACCAGTGTTTGTTTTGGATAAATTGCCAGTCAAAGAAAATCCTTTTGGAGGTCAAGTGGCTACTGTTTTCATTGTGGTAATAATATCTGTAAGCACTGTGGGGTACATTAGCTGCTTCTGATAACATCAGAGAGCTTACAAGATGCAAACGATAAGTTGAGTGTTTAACCTCTCAGATGAACGCATGGGAAGAGACATAGACAGCCCCTATGAGGGACTTAAATGTTTCTGTAGCCATAGAGCAGATATGGCTGAGGATCAAGCTTCAAATCTAAATTTGTGGGTTGCAGAATTAAAATAAAAGCTCAATGCCCATCTTTGTGTTGAGTCTGATAGATTAACGTCAGGACATTGATCAAGAAAAAATTCAGTATTGAAGATTTAAGATAAGGACAGGTAGGCAGACTAAGATTAATATGAAAACTTTTACCTTAAAACTTCCTGACGTTTCCTTGACAGTGAAAACAAACCTTCATCTCCCAACCCCTGTCTGAGGAAATTCAGCAATGTCTTTTGCTAAACATACTTCTAAAGACCTTTTCTGGAGTAGTTAATTTTCAAGGAGTTTCTACTTTTCTCAAGACCCACTCACATTAGCACTTATTTTTTCCCAGCCTGTAACTATTAAGAGAGGAGAAAAAAAAAGAAATCTATCAAGCAGACAGTTGGGATGGGTCCTTGGTAAAACTCCTTCAAACAGAAGAACACCCAGAAAAATCAAAGCTACAGGCACAGATAGAGCAGCCTGGGGAAAAATCAAGTTACAGTTGCACTAATAAGGGAGCAAGGCCCAACACAGAAACATCTTTGTTCTTTGTGTAATCAGTGGGATCCCAGGAAAAAGTTTCCTCCCGTTTTCAGGCATGTACATGGTGGGCTCCATGGGAACTTGCACAAGGGGGTGGGGGCTTACCTAAAACACACAGTTGCATAAACAAGAGAAGCTGCATTTTGTACTTGCCTAAGAGATGCCCGCAGCTGCACAGATAGAGTTACAGACAGCTACACAGATAAGGGAAGTTACACAAACAGCTACAAAGATGAGGGGAGTTTTTCATACAAGCCTTTGGATTCAACTGTAAAAACGACAACCCTCTTTCAAAACGACAACCCTCTTTCAGGCCCCCTCGCCGCTGTGGACAGCTTTCTTCTTTCACTTATTAAACTTTCGCTCTGGTTGGGCGTGATGGCTCACACCTGTAATACCAGCACTTTGGGAGGCCGAGGCGGGCAGATCACGAGGTCAGGAGTTCAAGACCAGCCTGGCCAAGATGGTGAAACCCCATCTGTACTAAAAATACAAAAATTAGCCGGGCATGGTAGTGGGCACCTGTAATCTCAGCTACTCAGGAGGCTGAGGCAGAGAATTGCTTGAACTCGGGAGGCGGAGGTTGCAGTGAGCCGAGATCGTGCCACTGCACTCCAGCCTGGGTGACAGAGCAAGACTCCATCTCAAAAATAAAAATGAATAAAATAAAATAGAGCATATAATGTGAATTTTTCTCCACGTCCTCCTCAAAGTGGTTTGCAACAATTTTCTAGGGGGATTGTTTAACAAGAAAAGGGGGAAACTCAGAATTTTTCAGAGATTAAGCTAATTTCACATATCTGAGGTTCAAAAACATCACTGTGATCTTCAGGTCATAGTGGGGTTTACAGAGGTCATATGATAATTGGAGACTTGATATAAATTCACCTCACTATAACCTCTGTGGATTCAGTAAGCTGCACTATATTTCCCCATGCCTGAATGCATTGTTGGAGTAGACATACTTAGAAAAAAAACAAAAACAAAATTCTCATCCATAGCAAGAGCTATTAAGATGGAAAGGGCCATCACTTCACATCAATTAGAATGTCTGTGATTTAAAAAAGAAACAGAATACAATAATAAAAATAATGAGTAGTGATGAGCATGTGGAAAAATTGTAACTCTTGTGCATTACTAGCAGGAATGTAAAATGGCACAACCTTTGTGTAAAACATTCTGAAACTTTCTCAAAAAAAAAATGAAAGATAGAATTACCATATGACCTAAAAATTCCTTTCCAGGGTATGTACCCAAGATAATTGAAAGGAAGGACTCTGACAGGTATTTATACATCCATATTCACAGCTTCATTATTCACAATATCAAAAAGGTGAAAATGACACAAAAGTCCATCAACAGATAAATGCATCAACAAAATGTGCTATATGCATACAATGGAGTATGATTCAGCCTTAAAAAGGAAGAACATTCTGACACATGCTATGGCATGGATGAACCTTAAAGAGATTACGTTAAATGAAATAAGCCAGAGACAATAGGACAGGTATTGTAGGATCCCACTTATAGGAGGTGTCTAGAGAAGTCAAATTCATAGAGACATGAAGTAGAATGGTGGTTGCCAGGATCTTGGGATGGGGAGAATACAGTGTATTGTTTAATGGGTATGGAATTTCAGTTGGGGAAGATAAAAAAAAGCCTGGGGATGGACTGCAGTGATGATTGCTCAACATTGTGAATGTACTTAGTGCCAGTAAACTGTATATATAAAAGTAGTTAAACAGTAAATTTTATTTAATGTATATTTTACCACAATAAATAAAGATAGGGCCAAGTGGGAGCTGCTGTAACTGCCCATCCAATTCAAAAT
>NW_026656817.1:0-5441 GCF_009828535.3 Hylobates moloch | reverse complement strand
GAACTCATCATTTTTTATGGCTTCATAGTATTCCATGGTGTATGTGTGCCACATTTTCTTAATCCAGTCTATCATTGTTGGGCATTTGGGTTGGTTCCAAGTCTTTGCTATTGTGAATAGTGCCACAATAAACATATGTGTGCATGTGTCTTTATAGCAGCATGATTTATAATCCTTTGGGTATATACCCAGTAATGGGATGGCTGGGTCAAATGGTATTTCTAGTTCTAGATCCCTGAGGAATCACCACACTGCCTTTCACAATGGTTGAACTAGTTTACAGTCCCACCAACAGTGTAAAAGTGTTCCTATTTCTCCACATCCTCTCCAGCACCTGTTGTTTCCTGACTTTTTAATGATCACCATTCTAACTGGTGTGAGATGATATCTCATTGTGGTTTTGATTTGCATTTCTCTGATGGCCAGTGATGATGAGCATTTTTTCATGTGTCTTTTGGCTGCATAAATGTCTTCTTTTGAGAAGTGTTGGCCGGGTGTGGTGGCTCACGCTTGTAATCCTAGCACTTTAGGAGGCCGAGGCAGGCAGATCACGAGGTCAGGAGAAGTGCCTGTTCATATCCTTTGCCCACTTGTTGATGGGGTTGTTTGTTTTTTTCTTGTAAATTTGTTTGAGTTCATTATAGAGTCTGGATATTAGTCCTTTGTCAGCTGAGTAGATTGCAAAAATTTTCTCCCTTTCTGTAGGTTACCTGTTCACTCTGATGGTAGTTTCTTTTGCTGTGCAGAAGCTCTTTAGTTTAATTAGATCCCATTTGTCAATTTTGGCTTTTGTTGCCATTGCTTTTGGTGTTTTAGGCATGAAGTCCTTGCCCATGCCTATATCCTGAATGGTATTGCCTAGGTTTTCTTCTAGGGTTTTTATGATTTTAGGTCTAACAGTTAAATCTTTAATCCATCTTGAATTAATTTTTGTATAAAGTGTAAGGAAGGGATCCAGTTTCAGCTTTCTACATATGGCTAGCCAGTTTTCCCAGCACCATTTATTAAATAGGGAATCCTTTCCCCATTTCTTGTTTTTGTCAGGTTTGTCAAAGATCAGATAGTT
This sequence comes from Hylobates moloch, assembly GCF_009828535.3. Lineage (NCBI taxonomy): Eukaryota > Metazoa > Chordata > Mammalia > Primates > Hylobatidae > Hylobates > Hylobates moloch. The sequence goes on along the minus strand of NW_026656817.1, from coordinate 4,375 downwards.
GTAGATATGTGGCATTATTTCTGAGGGCTCTGTTCTGATCCATTGGTCTGTATCTCTGTTTTGGTACCAGTACCATGCTGTTTTGGTTACTGTAGCCTTGTAGTATAGTTTGAAGTCAGGTAGTGTTTTCTAGTTTTGTGAAGAAAGTCAATGGTAGCTTGATGGAAATGACATTGAATCTATAAATTGCTTTAGGTAGTATGGCCATTTTCATGATAATGATTCTTCCTGTCTATGAACATGGAATGTTTTTCTATTTGTTTGTATCCTCTCTTACTTTCTTGAGCAGTGGTTTGTAGTTCTCCTTGAAGAGGTCCTTCACATCCCTTGTAAGTTGTATTCCTAGGTATTTTATTTTCTTTGTAGCAATTGTGAGTGATAGTTTACTCATGATTTGGCTCTCTGTTTGTCTATTACTGATGTACAGTAATCCTTGTGATTTTTTCACATTGATTTTGTACCCTGAGACTTTGCTGAAGTTGCTTATCAACTTAAGAGTTTTGGGGCTAATACGATGGGGTTTTCTAAATATACAATCATGTCATTTGAAAACAGAGAAAATTTGACTTCCTCTCTTCCTATTTGAATAACCTTTACTTCTTTCTCTTCCCTGATTTCTCTGGCCAGAACTTCCAATATGTTGTTGAATAGGAGTTGAGGGAGAGGGCATCCTTGTCTTGTGCCAGTTTTCAAAGGAAATTCTTCCAGCTTTTGCCTATTCAGTATGATACTGGCTATGGATTTGTCATAAATAACTCTTATTATTTTGAGATATGTTCTGTCAATACCTAGTTTATTGAGAGTTTTTAGCCTAAAGGGGTGTTGAATTTTATTGAAGGCCTTTTCTGCATCTATTGAGATAATCACGTGGTTTTTGTCATTGGTTCTGTTTATGTGATGGATTATGTTTATTGTTTTACATATGTTGAACCAGTCTTGCATCCCAGGGTTGAGGCCAACTTGATCATGGTGGATAAGCTTTTTGATATGCTGCTGGATTCAGTTTGCAGGATTCAGTTTGCCAGTATTTTATTTTATTGAGGATTTTCACATTGATGTTCATCAGAGATATTGGCCTGAAATTTTCTTTTTTTGTTGTGTCTTTGCCTTATCTGGAATAAGGATGATGCTGGCCTCATAAAATGAGTTAGGGAGGATTCCCTCTTTTCCTGTTGTTTGGAATAGTTTCAGAAGGAATGTCACCAGCTCCTCTTTGTACCTCTGGTAGAATTCGGCTGTGAATCTTTGTGGTCCTGGGCTTTTTTTCGTTGGTAGGCTATTAATTACTGCTTCAATTTTATAACTTGGTATTTGTCTATTCAGGGATTCAGCGTCTTCCTCGTTTGTCTTGAGAGGATGTATGTGTCCAGGAATTTTTCCATCTCTTCTAGATTTTCTTGTTTATTTGCATAGAGGTGTTTGTAGTATTCTCTGATGGTAGTTTGTATTTCTGTGGGATCAGTGGTAATATCCCTTTTATCTTTTTTTATTGTGTCTATTTGATTTTTCTCTCTTTTCTTCTTTATTATTCTGGCTAGTGGTCTATCTACTTTGTTAATCTTTTCAAAAAACCAGCTCCTAGATTCACTGATTTTTTGAATGATTTTTTTATGATGATATGTTAAGTAATTTAACGTATCTCTTGGTACTTGGTATGCAGCCATTGACTTGACAAATGTCTCTTCTTCCATTCCTGTTCATAAGGCCCACCAGAAGCAATTTGCCTTCAGCTGGCAAGGCCAGCAATATACCTGTTCTGTCTTGTCTCAGGGATATATCAACTCTCTGGCTTTGTGTCATAATCTTATTTAGAAAGACTTTGATTGCTTTTCACTTCCATGAGATATCACACTCGTCCATTACATTGATGCATTATGCTGTTTGGATCCAGGGAGCAAGAAGTAGCAAACACACTGGACTTATTGGTGAGATATTTGCATGCCAGAAGATAAGAAATAAATCTGACTAAAATTCAGGGAACTTCTACCTCAGTAAAATTTGTAGGGGTCCAGTGGTGTGGGGCCTACTGAGATATTCTTTCTAAGGTAAAGGATAAGTTGATGCATTTGGCCTCTCCTACAACCAGAAAGAGGCACAATGCCTGGTGGGCCTATTTTGATTTTAGAAGCAACACATTCCTCATCTGGGTGTGTTACTCTGGCCCAGTTATCGAGTTACCCAAAAGGCTGCCAGTTTTGAGTGGGGTCCAGAAGAGGAGAAGGCTCTGCAACAGATCCAGGCTGATATGCAAGCTGCTCTGCCACTTGGGCCATATGACCCAGCAGATCCAATGGTGCTTGGGGTGACAGTGGCAGATAGGAATGCTGTTTGGAGCCTCTGCCAGGCTCCCAGAGGTGAATCACAGCAGAGGCCTCTAGGATTTTGGAGCAAGGCCCTGCCATCTTCTGCAGATAACTACTCTCCTTTTGAGAGACAGCTATTAGCCTGTTTCTGGGCTTTGGTGGAAACTGAACTTTTGACTATGGGTCATCAAGTCACCAGGCGACCTGAACTAACTATCAGGAACTGGGTGCTTTCTGACCCATCTAGCCATAAAGTGGGTCATGCACAGCAGCATTCCATCATCAAATGGAAGTGGTATATACCTGATTGAGCTCGAGCAGGTCCTGAAGGCACAAGTAAGTTACATGAGAAAGTGGCCCAAATACCCATGGTCTCCACTCCTGCCACCCTGCCTTATCTCCTTCAGCCTGCACCAATGGCCTCATGGGGAGTTCCCTATGATTAGTTGACAGAGGAAGAGATGATTAGGGCCTGGTTCACAGATGGTTCTGCATGATATGTAGGCACCATCTGAAAATGGACAGCTGCAGCACCACAGCCCTTTTCTAGGACATCCCTGAAAGGCAGCAGTGAAGGGAAATCTTCCCAGTGGGCAGAACTTCAAGCAGTGCACCTGGTTGTGCACTTTGCATGGAAGGAGAAATGGACAGATATGTGATTATATATTAATTCATGGGCTGTAGCCAATGGTTTAGCTGGATGGTCAGGGACTTGGAAGAATCATGATTGGAAAATTTGTGAAAATCCTTTTCGGGAAAGGGTATGTGGATGAACCTCTCTGAGTGGTAAAAAATTGTGAAGACATTTGTATCCCATGTGAGTACTTACAAACGGGTGATCTAAATGGAGTTTAATAATCAAATTGATAGGATGACCCCTTCTGTGGACACCACTCAGCCTCTTTCCCCAGCCAGCCCTGTCATCACCCAATGGGTCCTTGAACAAAGTGACCATGGTGGCAGGGATGGAGGTTATGCATAGACTCAGCAACATGGACTTCGACTCACCAAGGCTGACCTGGTTATGGCCATTGCTGAGTGCACAATTTGCCAGCAGCAGAGACCAACACTGAGGCCTTGATATGGCACCATTCCTTGGGGTGATCAGCCATCCACCTGGTGGCAGGTTGATTATATTGGACCTCTTCCATCATGGAAAGGGCAGAGGTTTATCCTCACTAGAATAGACACTTACTCCGGTTATAGGTTTGACTCTCCTGCACGCAATGCTTCTGCCAAGACTACCATCCATGGACTCACAGAATGCCTTATCCACTCTCATGTTTGCTATTCCACACAGCATTGCCTCTGATGAAGGCACTCACTTTACAGCTAAAGAAGTTTGGCAGTGGGCTCATGCTCATGGAATTCACTGGTCTTGCCATGTTCTCCAGCATCCTGAAGCAGCTGGATTGATATAATGGTGGAATGGCCTCTTGAAGTCACAATTACAACACCAACTAGGTGACAATACTTTGCAGGGCTGGGGCAATGTTCTCCAGAAGGCTGTGTATGCTGTGAATCAGTCTCCAATATATGGTACTGTTTCTCTCATAGCTAGGATTCATGGGTCCAGAAATCAAGGGGTGGAAGTGGAAGTGGCACCACTCACCATCACCCCTAGTGATCCACTAGCAAAATTTTTGCTTCCTGTTCCCCTGACATTATGTTCTGCTGGCCCAGAGATCTTAGTTCCAGAGGGAGGAACGCTGGCCCAAGGAGACACAACAATGATTCCATTAAACTGGAAGTTAAGATTGCCACCTGGACACTTTGGGTTCCTCCTACCTTTAAGTCAACAGGTTAAGAAGAGAGTTATAGTGTTGACTGGGGTGATTGACCCGGACTATCAAGATGAAGTCAGTCCACTACTCCACAACAGAGGTAAAGAAGAGTACTCATGGAATACAGGAGACCCGTTAGGGTGTCTCTTAGTATTACCATGCCCTGTGATTAAGGTCAATGGGAAACTACAATAGCCCAATCCAGCAGGACTACAAATGACGGAGACCGTTCAGAAATGAAGGTTTCCTTCACTCCACCAGTGGAAAAAAAAAAAAAAAAAAAAAAAA
>NW_026656816.1:4024-5442 GCF_009828535.3 Hylobates moloch | reverse complement strand
TCCTTCCTTCCTTCCTTCCTTCCTTCCTTCCTTCCTTCCTTCCTACCTTCCTTCCTTCCTTCTTTCTTTCTTTCTCTTTCTTTCTCTCTCTCTTTCTTTCTTTCTTTCATTCTGACTTGTCTCATTCTGTCACACAGGCTGGAGTGCTATGGTGCGATCATAGCTCACTGCAGCCTCAACTTCCTGTGTGCAAACCCTCTGGAGTAGCTGGGACTACGGGTGCAGGCCGCCATGCTTAGCAATGGAATCTGTCTTTCCAATCAGCTCTGGAAGTGATTCTGAGATATCAGGTTTGGGAGCCCATGGACATGATGTTGCAATCTGTTGCTGTCTTTTATGTTCCCATTGCCTGTCTGGTCAAGGTCCTGCTGGGCGTTTCCACCTGCTTTTTGTCCACCTGCAGCCATCTCTCCAGAGCTGTGGCTGCCTGGGTCATTTACCTTGACCATTCCCTCTAACCCTAATTCTGAATCTAGCCATAGGCTTGACCCAGCTCCTGCTCTTTTGCTTCCAAGTTGTCTGTTCCTTTTATTCACTTAAAATAAAATCTATCTACATACATAAACATTTACATTTTTGATGAATGAATTTTGGCATAATCATGTAATCAATCATGCCCATCGTTGAGATAAAGAACAGTTCCAATTCCCCCAAAAATTCCCCCTTGCTGTCGTTTTGTAGTCAATTCTTTCCCTAGCCGCTAGACCCTGACAACTACTGATTTGTTCCTATAATTTTACCTTTTCCAGTATGTCACAACATTGAATCATACAGTATGTAGTCCTTTGGGCCTGGCTTCTTTCACTAAGCACAGTGCATTTGAGATTCATCAGGTTGTTGCCTATATCACCAGTTTCTTTTTTTGCTGACTAGTAATTCATTGTACGGATGTACCATGGTTTGCTTATTCATTCACCAGCTGAAGGTCATGTTAGGTTGTTTCCAGTTGGGGTGAATTATAAATAAAGCCACTATAAACATTTGCATACAGGCTTTTGTGTGAACATATGCTTTATTTCTTTTGGGTAAGTACACAGGAGTGATGGGAGTGGATACCCTTTCCTTGCTCCCAATCCCAGAGGAAAGCATTTAGTCTTTCAACATTAAACACGATGTTAGTTGCGTATTTTTTTGTGGATGCCTGTAATCAGGTTAAAAAAAATCAGAATTGATACCTTACCAGACAACAGCAGAAAATCTTGATCATCAGTTAACTTTGAAACCTTATTGTGTGCATGGTTTCCATTTAGCTTCCTGAAATGTTGAAAATAACTTGTTTCCTCACTGTTGTCTGGGAGCTGTGAGTACTGGCAATGACTACAATAAGAGATGAGTCAAGGACGACTCCAAGACTCCTAGCCTCGCTTTCTCATATGCTTCCCTCCCTCCCTCCCTCCCTCCCTCCCTCCCTCCCTCCC
>NW_026656816.1:0-3924 GCF_009828535.3 Hylobates moloch | reverse complement strand
CCTTCCTTCCTTCCTTCCTTCCTTCCTTCCTTCCTTCCTTCCTTCCTTCCTTCCTACCGTTCAATGTCCTGAAGCTTCTTGCTTTCTTCCTCTTTAGTTCCAGGCTGCTGAAGCAATGGCCTTGATGTTGCTAATGCTCCCAGTGGATCTCTGCTATTTGGCCCACTGAAGCCACCTCTCTCTCTCTCTCTCTTTTTTTTTTTTTTTTTGCTTGGTGACAGGATCTTGCTCTGTCACCCAGGCTGGAGTGCAGTGGTGTGATCATAGCTCACTGCAGCCTCAAACTCCTGGGCTCAATTGATCCTCCCGCCTTAGTCTCTTGAGTAGCTGGGACTACAGGCATGTGCCACTACCCCTGGCTAATTTTTGTATTTTGTGTAGAGATGGGGCCTTTCTATCATGTCCAGGCTGGTCTCAAACTCCTAGGCTCAAGCTATCCTCCCACCTCAGCCTCCCAAAGTGCTGGGATTATAGGTGTGAGCTACTGTGCCCCACCAGAAGTTTTAGATTTTTTCGAGCTGTGTTCTGAACGATTAATATGTCAACTCTAAGTCCTCATTAGAAAATGTGAGGTATTAATGTCCCTATTTTCCAGATAGATGAAGTTCAGAACGGTGGGTGGCTTGCTCAAGGTTATCTAGCTGGCCAGCAGCAGAGAAGGTATGTACGTATCCTCAGGGTGTGCAACTACCTTGCCAAGGTAAGTCGGCACTCAGAGCTGATGCCATTATACCCCAACAGAACTTAGCAAGTCAGTTGAGCCTTTGCTGTTTTTTTTCTTAAAAAGCTTATATTTTGCTGAATAAAGAATAATTCATTTTCATTGGTGGCAGAGGTAGCTTGATTGGTTTCTATTTTTCCATTAACTGCCTCCTACTGCCACCTTAAAAGCAGAAGCTTTTGGCTGTCTTTGGTGCCCTCCTGAGCCACCGTCACCTTTTTGTCCCTTGTATGCCCCCGAAGTGTGCCCTGGAAACTGACCAGTCTGCCTCTGCCCATCCCTGCCTGCATCCTCCACATATGGAATCTGCTGCCTCCAGGTGGTCATTTAGGCAGAAGGGAGGGGACATCACAGGCCCAAGCTCCTCCGTAGCCACTTGATGTGGCAGGGGACCTTTGTCCCTGACCTAGAGAGTCTGAAAAGAAATAGTTTCAAGATAGTAACATAAGCATGGGCAGAAATCTTCCCCTTTTGGGCCATAATCAGAAAAAAAAGATAGGAAAAATGTTAAGAGATAACAAATACATAATTAGATTTTAAAAGAAGAGGCGGGGCACTGTGGCTCATACCTGTAATCCCAGCACTTTGGGAATCTAAGATGGGAGAATCACTTGAGCCTGGGAGTTTGAGACCAGCCTGGGCAACACAGCAAGACCCTGTCTTTACAAATAATAATAATAATATAATAAAGTATGCATGGGACTCAGAAGTTAAAAGCAATGAACTCAATTAATAGCTATTGAACTTTTTGGTCTTGGCACTCCTTTGCTCTCTTGAAAATTATTAAGGACCCCAGAAAGCTTTTGTTTACGTGGGTTATATCTACTGATATTTACAGTATTAGAAATTAAAACTGAGAAATTTAAAAAATCTTTCTGTGAAAATAACAAAAATAAGCCCATTACACATCAAAATACTTATGTTAATATAATAGCATTTTTGTGAAAAATGACTATGTTTTCCAAGTACAAAAATTTAGTGAGAAGAGTGGTATTGTTTTACATTTTTTTGCAGATCTTTCTTTCTTTCTTTCTTTCTTTCTTTCTTTCTTTCTTTCTTTCTTCTTCTTTCCTTTCTTTCTTCCCTCCTCCCCCCTTTCCTTCCTTCCTTCCTTCCTTCTTTCCTTCCTTCCTTTCTTTCTTTCTTTCTTTCTTTTTTCTTTCTTTCTTCTTTCCTTTCTTTCTTCCTTTCTCTTTCCTCTCTCTTTCTTTCTTTCTTTTCTTTCTGTTGTTCTTTCTTTCTTTCTTGACAGAGTCTCACTCTATCATTCAGGCTGGAGTGTGGTGGTGCAATCACAGCTCACTGCAGCCTCGACTTCCTGACTCAGGTGATCCTCCTGCCTTAGCCTCCCGAGTAGTTGGGATCATGGGCACACACCACTACATCTGGCTAATTTTTAAAATTATTTGTAGAGATGGGGGTCTCACTATGGTGCCCAGGCTGGTCACAAATTCCCAGGCTCAAGCAATCCTCAGTGCTGGGATTATAGATGTGAGCCACCGTACCTGGCATCTTTTACTTCTAGCTTGCTAGAAGATAGCTGGATTCTCATATGGGCTTCTGTTTTCTGTCTATTGCACTTTCATGGGTAATGTAATTTCTCGAAAAGGCCACACCTCCTTAGTGTGACTATGGAAATAGTTTTGCCTTTGTGGATTCCCAGAAACGGCCTTAGGGACTGATTCCCTGGATCACATTTTGATCCACTCCAAGCGGATCAATAATGACCAAAATAAACTTATTTTTAACAACATTTTTTATTTAGTGTTTTAGCTTGGATTCCACCAAAAACCTGAGACAAAGGGACTGCATTTGAGTCATTAATTTGGGGCCATAAATCTAGCAATCAAGAGTTGGAGGACTGGGAAGAATGAAACAAGGAAGTAGAAAAAGCCCATCCAGCCATGTGTTAAGCTAGTGTTAAATCAAATTTAGTGGCCTGGCATGGTGGCTCATGCCTGTAATCCCAGCACTTTGGGAGGCCAAGGCGGGTGGATCACCGGAGGTCAGGAGTTTGAGACCAGTCTGGCCAACATGGTGAAACCCCCCCTCTATTAAATATACAAAAATTAATTGGGCGTGGTGGCACACACTTGTAATCCCAGCTACTCGGGAGGCTGAGGCAGGAGAATCACTTGAACCTGGGAGGCGGAGGTTGCAGTGAGCCGAGATCATGCCACTGCATTCTATCCTGGGCAACAAGAGTGAAACTCCATCTCAAAAAACAAAAAAACAAATAACAACAACAAAAATCAAATTTAGCTTAAAGCTTCTTCGTTACATATTTTAAGTTCAGCCTAAAGGTTTCTCTGTGCATAGTAAACTATAGCCTACAGGGAAATGTGAACAGGCTGTAACGTACTCTTGTGTCAATCACTGAGTTTTGGCCAGTCAAAGGTGGCCAACTTTTCAGACTGTGTTCAAATAAGGCAAACGATGAGCTGAGACCCATTCAGCTGTTTCTGAACCTCACTTCTGTTTTCTGTGCTTCACTTTCCTTTTTCTGTCCATAAATCTTCCACCAGAGTCTGTCTAAACCTGCTGTGGCTCAGCCGGCTGCCCTAGTCACGAATTGTCCTTTGCTCAATTAAACTGTGTTAAATTTAATTTGGTTAAGGTTGTACTTTTAACACTGGCCATTGCTGTGGGCAGTCGGGACTCAGTTTAATTGAGGACTCCCAGAGAAACCAGGTAGACTATGCCTTAGATTCAGGGCCTAAGACCTCGAGACCTGGCATATTTATTCATTGGCTTCCTTCTCCTATTGGGCAAGGATTGCTCCAGGGAGGGTTGACTCCCTGGCACTTCAAGATTCGCCTGTATACCATGATGCCTGGGGCAGAAAGAAAGACATACCTGGTGCAGCTGAAGTGAAGCTATCAGGTTACACCTGGGGGCAGCTGGTTGCCACAGCAACTCTTGTGCAAAAGGTGGGCTAAGATTGTGAATGGGGCTAAAAGATGTCCAAAACATTATGTGGGAAAACCAACTTGCAGAATAATATGTACAGCAAGACATCATTTAATTTAATAATAAAACCACCAAACTAATAGCAAGTATTTTCCGAGTATATATATATATACCTGGAAGCTGACCAGCCTGCCCATCCCTGCCTGCATCCTCCAAGTATGGAACCTGCTAACTCCAGGTGGTCATCTAGGCACATACATACATATATATGATGTATATATTTGTATATGTTT
>NW_026656815.1:0-5443 GCF_009828535.3 Hylobates moloch | reverse complement strand
TGGAATGTGAAGTTTCCACTGAAAAGTCTGAAGCCAGGCATTTTGGAGCTCCACTTTATGTTACTTGTTTCTTTCCTCTTGCTGCTTTTAGGTCCTTTCTTTATCCTTAATGTTTGGGAGTTTGGTTACTAAATTCCTTGAGGTTATCTTCTGTCTCTTTATCCAGGTTTAGTTTCTGATACCATATGTAATTCATTTGGTGAGGTCCTGTTTTTCTGGATGGTCTTGATACTTGCAGATGTTCTTCAGTGTCTGGGCATTGAAGAGTTAGCTATTTATTATAGTCTTTGCAGTATGTGCTTGTTTGTACCCATCCTTTGGAAAGGCTTCTCAGATATTTGAAAGGAATTAGCTGTTGTGATCGAAACTGTACGTGCCTTAGAGGACAATCTAAGCCCAGTAGCACTGTGTTTCCTGCAGATTCTTAGAGTTACTGCCTTGATGGACTTGGACTATATCTGGGAGTATTGTTTAAATTATCAGGCAGAGACTATTATTGTTTTATTTTTACTCTCTCAAACAGAGTGTCTCTCTTCTGAGCCACCTAAAGCTGGGGGTGTAGTGATACAAACCTCTGTGACCACCACCATTATGACTTCACTGGGTCAGACTCTAACATAGATCCAGAATAGCACTGGGTCTCACCAAAGGCCTGCTGTAGCTACTCTCTGGCCACAGCCTATCTTTTCTCAAGGTCCTGGAGCTCTACAATCAGCAGACAGCAAAGTCAGCCAGGCCTCTGTCCTTTGCTTCATGGTGATGAGTTCCCCTAGGCCCAGTTGTTTCCAGAGACGCTATCCGGGAGCCAAGAAGTAGAGCAAAAAACCTTCTATCTGATGTCCTATTGTACTGAAGCTGAACTGGCCCTCAAACCACAAGATACAATCCTGCACTTTCTTCCTATCCTTTTCCAGGTGCAGAGGAGCCTCACCCAATGACCATTACCACCACAGGCCCAGGTAGATCCACAGAGGTGCTGTTTAGGAGCCAGGGACTAGAGAAAAATCTTTAGAAGTCTACCTGGTGTTGTATTGTACTGTGGCTGAGCTGGCCCTCAATCCATTAGATTCAGTCCTTCGCAGTTATCCCTCCTTTTTCCAATGGCAGAGGATTGTCATCCCATGGCCACTGCCACCGCAGGCCAACCAGGAGTACTTCCAGACGACTACTGGTGCTCCATTCACCTCAGAGGGCTCTTCAGTCAGCTTATGGTGAATGCTGTCTGGCCTGGGGCTCACCTTCAGGGCAGTGGGCTCCCCTCTAGCCCAGGGTAGGTTCAGAAGTGTTGTGCAAAAGCTTCATCCTGGAATTGAGAACTTCAAGAGCCCACTTGGTGCTCTATGCCCCTATGGCTGAGCTGGTACCAGAAGCCACCAAGTTCCAAACTCTCACCAAAAGCCCTTGATGTAGTACCTGGGTATTGCTTCTGGTTATTCAGGGCGCAAGGGCTCTTCAGTTAGCAAGCGTTGTAGGCTATCCAGACTGGGTATTTCCTTTCAAGGCAGTGATTTCTTTTCTGGCCCAGGTTGTGCCTAGAAATGTCCGGGAACTAGGGTCTGGAAAGGGGGCCTCATCACTCTGACCCATGCCCTATCCTGCTGTGGCTGAGTTGATATCCAAGATGCAAGACAAAGTCTTCCCCACTCTTCCCTCTCTTCTCCTCAGGTGGAAGGAAGTGGTGTACTTTGATGCATCTGGAGTTAGGGAAGGGGTGATGCTAGCACTTCCTTAGCCTCCACAACTGGCATCTGTGAGTGCTGCCTTAGTCCACTGTCTCTGGGCTCAGTTAAGCACTAGGACTCCCACAGGTGTTGCAGTCCTTGTAGCCTACACTGCCTTTCAAGTTTATTTAGAGCCCCAGAGCCCTTTAGCCCACTGTGGCGAGACACATGGGAACTCAAGTTCCAACCACTGGGATCTGAATTAAAAAACAAAAAATCCGAGGACAGAGATATTTTCTAAAAATTGCCTCATAGTTTGCATCTATAAGTTTGCCCTCATTTTATCATTCAGCAATTACTCAATTGGAAAAAAGGAGGTGACCTGTTAAACTGCATGTCTTTTACATTCTCATATTGTATTAATATTTGGTTTTCCACAAAACAAAGGCATAAAATGCATAATAAGCCAGGAAAATCATCACTTTTTACTGATTCCAGTTAGTTCACCCTTAACAAAGAAAACCATTATAGGTGTCAATCTAAATAACAAAAAGAAAAACAGATCTTTAAAAGATAATTATATTTATTTGGGAATAGGGCATTATTTTGACAATACATGTGCTGTACTAAACTGTGGGCACTTTCAGGAAGGTAAAGGAAGACAAAGGTTTTTAAAGGTCAAATAGGAGGAACACGTAATTGTTTTGAGATAATACGCTTGGCTACAAGGCTCAATTACAAGGGTGGCACTAGTCCAAGAATAGGCAGGCAGGTGCTGGGTCTATGCCCTCACAAATGCATTATCTCTAAGGTTACAGTGGCCCTTGCGCAAGGTTCAGGGTTTTGCAGAGTCTTTTTACAGAGCAATAGTGCTCATTATCAGGAATTTGCATGAGAAATCTCTCTTCATGGCTTTTCCTGGCTCTTCTTTTCAGTATCTTATTGGTTTCATATTGTTTTTTAACATGAGTGACTCAATTTTGATTCCTACTCTTTTCACATAGGAAAGAGTATTATATGTTGATATGGTTTGAATCTGTGTCCCCACCCAAACTGCATGTCGAATTGTAATCCCTAATGGTGGAGGTGGGGCCTGGCGAAGATGATTGGATTATAGAGGTAGATCTTTCATGAATGGTTTGGCACCATCCCTTTGGAGTTATTCTCATATTTTGTTGTTTAAAAGTGTGTGGCACCTCCTTCTTATCCTCTTCCTCCTTATCTGGCCATGTAATGTATACCTTCTTCCCCTTTACATTCTGCCACATTGTAATTTTCCGGAGGCTTCCCTAAGCAGATGCCAGCATCATGCTTCCTGTACAGCCTGCAAAAGCATGAGCCAATTAAACCTCTTATCTTTGTAAATTACCTACTCTCAGGTATTTGCTTATAGCAATGCAAGAACAAACTAATATGGAAAATTGGTAATGAGGAGTGAGGCATTCCTATAAAGATTCCTGAAAATGTGAAACCATTTTGGAACTGGGTAATGGATAGACAATGGAAGAATGTGGAGATCTCAGAAGAAGCCAGGAAGATGAAGAAAAGTTTATGACTTCCTAGAGACTAATTGAATTGTTGTGACCAAAATGGTCATAGTGATATTGAAAGTGAAGGCCAGGCTCAGGAGGTCTCAGATGGAGATGAGAAACTTATTTAGAACTGGAAAACAGGTCACTTTTGTTATGCATTAGCACAGAGCTCGGTTGAATTGTGTCCATGCCCTTGGGATCTGTGACACTTTGAAATTTAGAGAGACGATTTAGGTTATAGGGCAGAAAAAAAGTTTCTAAGCAGCAAGGAATTCAAGATGTGGCCTGGCTTCTTCTAGAAGCATATGGTCATATTTGTGAAAAAAAAAAAAAAAAAAAAAAAAACAACAAAAAAAAACATGATGTAAAACTGAAACTTCTATTGAAAAGGGAAGCAGATTGTAAAAGCTTGGAAAATTTGCAGCCTGGTCAGGCAGTAGAAAAGAAAAACCAATTTACAGGGGAAGAATTTAAGCAGGATGCAGAACTTTGCATAAGGGGAGCCAAGTAATGATAGCCAAGACAATGAGAAAAAGGCCTTGAAGGCATTTTAGACACTTTTGAGGCAGCCCCTTCCATCACAGGCCCAGAGGCTTAAGAGGGAAGAATAATTTCCTGGGCCAGAGCCAAGGCCTCACTGCCCTGCACAACCTTGGGGCAATGATTTTTGTGTCCCAGTGTCTCCACCTCCAGCAGTGGCTAAAAGGGCTCCAGGTACAACCCAGGTTGTGGCTTCAGAGAGTGCAAACCATAAGCTTTGGCAGCTTCCACATGGTGTTAAGCCTGCAGGTGCACAGAGTGTGAGAGTTGAAGCTTAGGAGCCTCTGCTTAGATTTCAAAGGATGTATGGAAAAGCCTGAATGTCCAGTCAGAAGCCTGCTGTAGGGTGAAGCCTGCACAGAGAACCTCTGCTAGGGCAGTATGGAAAAGAAATGTGGGGTTGGAGCCCCCATACAGAGTCTGCAATGGCACACTGCCTAGTGGAGCTGTGAGAAGACGGCTACCATTCTCCAGACCCCAGAATGGTAGATCCACTGGGAGATTGCACCCTGCACCTGAAAACACTGCAGGAACTCAATGCCAGCCCTTGATAGCAGCCATGGGGACTGAACCCTGCAGAGCTACAGGGGTGGAGGCACCCAAGGCCTGGTAGCCAAACCCACCATTGCAGTAGTGAGACACGGTGTTAAAGGAGATTGAAATGAGAATGTTTACCAAATGCTTGTTTTTTATTTTACTGGCTCATAGGTAGAATAAACTTGCCTTGATTCAGTTGTGAATTTGGACTTTGGACTTTGGACTTAATACAGGACAGAATTAAAACTCTGGGGGAACTTTTGGGAATGCAAGATTGTATTTTGAAATATGAGAAGGATATGAGATTTGGGAAGGGCCAGGGGAAGAATCATACGGTTTGGATCTGTGTCCCCGCTATAATCTCATGTTGAATTATAATCCCCAGTGTTGGAAGTTGGGCCTGATGGGATGTTATTGAATCATGGGGTTGGATCCTTCATGAATTGTTTAGCATCACCCCTTTCGTCCTGTTTTCATGATAGAGTTCTCATGATATCTGATTGTTTAAAAGTGTGTAGCACCTTTCCCTTATCCTCATCTCCTGCTCCAGCCATGTCTGTCATGCCTGCTTCCTGTTCACCTTCTACCATGATTGTAAGTTTCCTGAGATCTTTCTGGACAGATGACAGCATCATCCTTCCTGCACAGCCTGTGGAATCATCAGCTAATTAAACCTTTTTTCTTTATAAATTACACAGTTTCAGGTATTTCTTTATAGTAGTGCAAGAAAGGACTAATAAATGTGTCCTGAGAAAAAAATGTGATTACCTGTAAAAAAAAAAAACAAGTATTATCAATACTTTTAAAGCATGAACAAGTATAAAGTTTCTGGTTGTAATGGAATTATAGTTAGAATCATAGTATTCTAGAAATTGAAGAAATTATAGTAGTCACCTGGTATAAAACCTATTGTTTGACTGGTGAGGAAAACTCAGATTAGTAAGAATGAAACCATTGACCTTAAACTGCTTTATGCCCTCAAAACTGCAACAATTGTGTCCATTTTTGTGTTTGTCCAAACTGTGGGTTGTCTTTCAGTATCATTTTCCCTTCCTCCATAATAAGATAATTTTTACCTAGACATATGGCTGCCCAGAACGAAGACTACTTTTCCTAGCATCCTTTGGAGGTTATCTGGTTCAAGTGAATGAATTCTGGTCAGTGGACGTAAAC
>NW_026656814.1:0-5444 GCF_009828535.3 Hylobates moloch | reverse complement strand
TGTCACCCAGGCTGGAGTACAATGGCATCATCTCAGCTCACTGCAACCTCTGCCTCCCATGTTCAAGCAATTCTCCTGCCTCAGCCTCCCAAGTAGCTGGGACTACAGGTATGCACCACCACGCCCAGCTAATGTTTGTATTTTTAGTAGAGACAGGGTTTCACCATTTTGGCCAGGATGGTTTCGATCTCTTGACCTCGTGATCCACCCACCTTGGCCTCCCAAAGTGCTGGGATTACAGGCGTGAGCCACTGCACCTGGCCAAGACTGTTAAGTATTTAAAGTTTTAAAACTTTATATGTAAAATACTAACATAATTGTTAAAATCTGTTTTAAAATATTTTCCCCAGTTTGTAACTGCCTTCCTTTCTTTCATGATATATTCTGCTTGAAAAAGTTTTTAATTCTAACAGAATTAAATGTGTTCATGTTTCTCTTTGTGATGAGTACTTTCAGTGTTGTTTTAAATAATTCTGTCAAGGAAAGAGTTAAGAACAGTGTTCACTATTTTTGACAGCAAGCATTTCCTTTCAATTTAATCATAGTAGTCAAAACTGGGAAAAGTATAAAATTACATATTTCTTGTGTATTATATTAGTTATAATATTACATATATCATGCCCAAAAAATATGAGAAAAAATGAATATTTTGACTGTTTTAATTTTGTTAATTTTCTGTAGTAAACATCTATTACTTCTATAATACAATGTACGTTAAAAAATAATTATGGGAAATAAACACACACAAAAATGCAAACTATTTTCCATTGTGTTATTCCATTACAGGTTCCAGAAAGCTACCACATCCACTTATTGTGATGGACTCTAAATTCATTTATAACCTCATCCTTCCAACTTGCTCTATGAACTCACCTAATAAACTTGTGATAACAAAGTTTACAGGAGGCATTCCTGTAAATAAAAAAGAAACCCCACGGCACAAAATATTTTGTTAGAACTATTAAAGAAAAAAAATCAAGAGGGAGAAAATCTCCCACCACTGGGTGTATGTACCATATGCTATATTTTCAGAAAAATAACCATAAAATTTAATGGCAGTCAACAATTTAACTTTCATAAAGTCAATAAGAGGTTGCATATCTTAATAATTTAAATTTTAATATTTGGTTAATTTAGAGCCATCCTAATTTATATGCATATTTGTGGATTCTAAATAATTCATTAAATATGTCTGTAATGATACTAACTTAACTAGTGAAGTATAACATAAATGAAGTACAAAGTAATGACTTTCTCTCATTTATATATTAAATGTGATAGCCTCCCTTGTGATGGAATACTGAAATTTCACCAAAACAATGTACTATCAATGTATTTTCTCCATTTTATTTATGTTATTAATTGGAATATGCATTTGTTAGATCAATGTCCAGAAAACAGGAAAGTTGGCGGTGACTTAAAACAAAAGATAAGACTTTTCCCCCTGTGGAGGAAAAGTTAAATATTAAATTTGAACTCAATTGAACGTGGACACAAACAATGGTCACCAAGTCCTGGAACAGGTTGCCTAAGCCCCTTGAGGCATTCCTCCAGCGCTGTTTGGGTGAAATCTCTATTTCAATCTATTCCTGTATGTTAGTTATTGAAAAACAACAGACAATCACAAAAACGAGTTGACCTTTTTGTATTCCTTGAGGCCAGTTATGAAGGGCCCCCGTGACTGGGCCTCATGCCAAACAACTTGTTACAAAAGGAGCTAGGGTCCCAGACCGTGCAGAAGCTTCATGAGACCTCTCCTAGTCTGTGCACCGACAGGCGGCCCACTCTGGAGCCCAGGCTGTTGCTTCCCGGTCTGGTGATGCTTCCTCCATAGCCTGGTGAGTGTAAATATATATGTATTTTTTCCCTTCTCCCCTTGGCATTGCAATTTGCTTCTTATATCTGTATTGCCATTTACATGGGATAAAGGTTGTTCACCCTTAAAAGTATTGTGTGTGTGTCTTTTCCCCTCACGTATTTCCTGCACAGAACATTTTTTGGCGTCACGAACAGGATGGGAAGAAGGTGCCTTTGGGGTTTTGGACCCAGAAGCTGCCAGAGGCCGGCAAAGCTTATACTCCTTTCGAAAAGCAACTGTTAGCTTGCTATTGGGCTTTGCTGGAAACAGCACCTCTGCTTCAATCATGTTTTTATGAGGCCTGAGTTTCCTATTATGACTTGCGTCAGAAGCCCCCCTAAAACCCATCGAATAGGGCACGCCCAAGAAAGTAGCATCATAAAATGGAAATGGTATAGACAAGATAGGGGTAAGCCGGGACCAAAGGGGGTGTCATTTTTACCCGAGGATGTACAAAACTTGCTAACTCAGGAAACCACTGAGCAAATCCTGCAGATAGGGAAGGAAACCTCCCCTGTCCAATGAGGCAAATCCTTTAAAGAACTAAGCCCAGAGGATCAGAAACACGGTTGGTTTACTGATGGATCTGCCAAATACATTGGTGGGACCCGATGCTGGAAGGCCGCGGCTTATAATCCTGTTAAAAACATAAGCATTTCTGGTGAAGGAAGGGGTGGGAGCAGTCAGCTGGCTGAATTAGTAGCCATCCTCCCAGCTATTCGGGAGGAGGCCAGGGGGATTTGTCACCTGCATGCCTACTCTTGGTCAGTAGCAAATGGTTTCACTACTTGGATGACCCAATGGCAACGAAACAAATGGTTACTCGGGAATAAAGAGGTTTGGGGAAAACAGTACTGGGAAGATATCTGGATTCTGGCGCACACTACAACTATCACTGTTTTCCATGTTGGTGGAAATGCTTACGTGTCTCTGCTTTCTCTTGACAGACTATTTAATCAGCAGGCAGATCAACAAGCTCAAATTTCCACATTACTGCAGACTCGGACCTGGGAGAACAGGACGGGGCTGTGCTCACGCGATGGGTGCACCACAGGTGCGGGCATTTATGCGTCCAGGGAACCACGGCTTGAGGAGAGCAAAGAGGGACATCGTTACCCCAGGATGTGGTTTGCACAATTTTATCCCAATGCACTGCATGCCAGCAGTTAAAAACCAAGCCAGTTCCTCACAGGGTTACGGGGCACATTCATAGGGGGAAAATGCCCGGGCAGATTTGGCAAATGGATTACATTGGTCCATTGCCACACTCCAAAAGATGTCAGTACCTATGCACTGCCGAGCATACATATTCAGGACTTCTAGTAGCATGTGCCTATGGCAATGCTAATCAAACCAATACCATCAAAACTTTAAATATTTTAATTTTATATTATGGTGTCCCCATACAAATTCAGACAGACAACCGTTCTCATTTTAATGGAAAGGCTATACAAGCCTTTGCCACCCAACACGGCATTGAAAGGATTTTCCATATCCCTTACCACCTGCAGGCGGCTGGCTTAATTGGAAGAAAGAATGGGTTACTGAAAAAACAGCTAAAGGTGTTAGGGCAAGGTAAGTTAGAGAAATGGAAGGATCACCTGTTTGATGCACTACAAGTTTTAAATAATCAGCCATTAACAACATCTGAGACCCCGTTAAGCCGAATGCTTATTCCACACCTACAAATTGCTAAGTGTGCAGGTGTAGTCCGACTTCTCTCGCTAAAATGCTGGAAAATCCACCCAGAGGCTATATTACCTTGGAGAAGTACAGTAGAAGCTGCCGGTTTGGACTTATATAGTTTAAAGCCTGGGATAATTCCTGCCCAAAGTACATATGTGGTAGCCACCGGCCTAGGAGTTATAATACCGTGCAAACATTATGAGTGGATTACATCTTGCAGTGCGGGGTATTACAGTACATGGGGGCATAATTGACAGTGATTCCCGGGGAAAGTTAAAGGTCATTTTATGTAATACCCCTCCAGATGTTTTTGTTATAAAACCGCAGATGCGGGTTGCTCAATTGTTAGTGGTACCTTGTCAGCAATTAACTCCTGAGGAAATCTCTGCCCCAACAAAGGCTACACACAGAACCGGGGGATTCGGATTCACTGGTACAGGTAGCTTAAACCCTGGAGCCAAAATATGGGTACAGCGTCTATCAGATCCCACCCCTAAGGCTGGTGACCTTGTAGCTATGGGAGCAGAAAATGAAGGCACAGTACAATGCCCTAAAGATGAAAAACAATATCATGTCCCTCTTCGCTTTTGTTACTACAGAGAATAACTCTCCTGTTGATGGCCAGCACCTGCATTCTCCTTTCTGAGGCAGATAACAAATTCATCAATTGGATGGCCACATCTGCAGGGGAGGTGAACCGTAGTCAGTGTTGGCTTTGCACTGAATTGACAGAGGCCGCTGGAAGGGGACTACCATGGAAAATCATTCCCGCTAATGCCACAGAGTGGCTATGCCACTGCCGATGGGGTCACAACAATAATACCTGCAATCCAACATGGACCTCTCTCACTCGCACTAAACAGGCACTCTTTGCCCAAGCCAGACATAGGGCAAACTCCACCCTCACCTTGCACCAAAAGTCTTTGCTTCCGGCTCGCTATGCATGGAATGGTATATATTGGGAACCAGCTTTGCTAGTTGCTGGATTTTATAAGGCTCCCCTTTGCCTAGAGGCATTAAATGGCTCCCTTAATGCCACCTTAGGATTTCTCCCATTAGATAATTGTAAACACATTCTCCAAATCAACAACACTTCCCTCAATGAAACACAAACCCTTTCCCAATTTAATGAAACACTATTACCACAATATAATTACAGCCGGGTCCTTATCATCCCCTGGGGGGCCCTATGGGTATGCGGGCTCTCAGGGTGGCAATATCTACCTCCACACTGGACAGGAAGATGCACTTGGGGGTGGCCATTAATTCCATTTACGGTCCATGATCACATTTCTCTCCCTAGTAATTTAGAAGCTTATAAATATCGCTGGTTGCAAATGCGTCGAACCCCATGATGGTGGTATCCTGTCACAATACTCTATCCTGCTGCAGGCACTATCTTACTCCAGCAGCAAACCAAAGTCTTGAGCTTGCACATAGAAAAGGCTCTTAATGATAGTAGTTATGGGCTTATGTTATTTATTAGATGAACTTGCTCAACTGCGCACAGTTGTCCTGCAGAACCATATGGCACCTGACATGCTTACTGCAGCCCAAGGAGGAGTTTGTGCCTTAGTACACACTAAGTGCCGTGTATATATCTGAGACAATTCCCGCCATGTCACCCCTCTTGCGAAAGGTATGTGGGCACGAGTACAACGCCTAGAATCTAGCTGTCAGGACCCCATCGTGGACTGGCTTTCCAACTGGCATTGGCGTTGGCCACGGTGGGTGTGGTTCTTGTTACTTATGCTTCTGATTCTCCTCAGCTTACCCTGATTCTGTAACCTCTACCAATTATGTATTTCCCATGTATCTGCAAGGGTATTTTCCTAAAATTGAGTATCAAATTGAGGCCAAATATGGAGGAAAAGTTAAATATTAAATTTGAACTCAATTG
>NW_026656813.1:0-5444 GCF_009828535.3 Hylobates moloch | reverse complement strand
GAGACAGGTTTATTGAGAGTAAACCAGAGAAGGGCTTCTGAGTGGCAGGATCAGGAGCAAACTTCTCTTACAGCCTGAGGCATTTCCAAACGGCCCAGCGGGGGAGGTGTGCTCTGGGTGTGGCTCCTCGGGGGGAGGGGTTAGGGGAGTGCTGGCTGGTTGGGACTGCTGGGGACTTTGATATGCTTGCTTAGGGTTGTTACGCTCTGTTGAAGATATAGGTGGGGCTGACTTTTGCAGTTTGGTCAGGTGGCAATGGACAGTTCTGAGAAATGGAAACTTGACAGTTTAAGCTGGTGGAGTCTTGTTAAGATGGTGGTACTCTTGTCCCACCGGGTCTGAAGGAACTCCCCAAACCTCCATGATATAGCAGGAGACGAGCTAAGGGTAATCACCCCAGCACCTGGAGCCATTTAGATTCAGTAAATTTACAGAGGAAGGTCTTCAGGATTGAGGCCTTAGTTATAGATTAAAAGAAGTTAGCTGGGTGCGGTGGCTCAAGCCTGTAATCCCAGCACTTTGGGAGGCTGAGGTGGGTGCATCACCTGAGGTCAGGAGTTGGAGACCAGCCTGGCCAACATGGTGAAACCCTGTCTCTACTAAAAGTACAAAAATTAGCCGGACATGGTGGCACGTGCCTGTAATCACAGCTGCTTGGAAGGCTGAGGCAGGAGCATCACTTGAACCCAGGAGGCAGAGGTTGCAGTGAGCCAAGATAGCGCTACTGTACTCCAGCCTGGATGACAGAGCAAGACTCTGTCTCAAAAAAAAAGAAAAAAAAAGAAAAAAGAAAAAAGTTAATCACTTATGTCTTTAGATGAATGCACACTTACATGGAGACATATAGCTTAGAAGGTATATAAGTACTGGAAAACTTCTTAATTTTGAGTTAGTCTGGTGATATTTTCCAGGCCTTCTCCCTGTAACCAGTTACCCACATAAAAATTCCCTCCTTTCCTAGTTCATCTGCATCTTGTTGTCGGGCCACAAGAATAAGCAGCCCGACCCTCAGTTTGGTCCGGGAACATTTCTGCTGAGGAGGTAACTACTCTTACCAGTTGGGTATATTTTCTTCCAGGCTTTTCAGGGCACTTATCGGTGTAGAATCCTGACAGATTGTTCTCAAGGCTTCATTCACCACTCCACACTTCCACACTTCTATCTGTGTCAGAGACGTTTGAAACAGAGGAACCCCATCTTGAATAGGGGCTGGGTAAAATGAGACTGAGACTTACTGGGCTGCATTCCCAGGAGGTTAAGGCATTCTTAGTGACAGGATGAGATAGGTCAGCACAAGATACAGGTCACAAAGACCTGGCTGTTAAAACAGCATGCACTAGAGCCAGGCGTGGTGGCTCACGCCTGTAATCCCAGCACTTTGGGAGGCCGAGGTGGGTAGATCACAAGGTCAGGGTATCCAGACCATCCTGGCTAACACAGTGAAACCCCATCTCTACTAAAAATCCAAAAAATTAGCCGGGCGAGGTGGCGGCCGCCTGTAGCCCCAGCTACTTGGGAGGCTGAGGCAGGACAATGGCATCAACCCCGGGGGGCGGAGCCTGCAGTGAGCCAAGATCAAGATCGTGCCACTGCACTCTAGCCTGGGCAACAGCAAAAAAAAAAAAAAAAAAACCAGCATGCGCTAAAGCTGGCCAAAACCCCACCAGAACCAAGAGGACCACGAAAGTGGCCTCTGGTCACCCTCACCACTCATTATACGCGAATTATAACACATTAGCATGCTAAAAGACACTCCACCGGCACCGTGACAGTTTACAAACACCATGGCAATGCCAAGGAATTACCCTATATGGTCTAAAAGGGGAAGGAACCCTCAGTTTCAGGAATTCCCAGAAAACTCATGAATAATCTACCCCTTGTTTAGCATATAATTGAGAAATAACTGTAAGTATTCTCATTTGACCAACCCATGCCACTGCTCTGCCTATGGAGTAGTCATTTTTTTTTTTTTTTTTAAATTGAGACAGAGTCTCGCTCTGTCACCCAGGCTGGAGTGCAGTGGTGTGATCTCAACTCACTGAAACCTCTGCTTCCCGGGTTCAAGCAATTCTTCTGTCTCAGCATCCCGAGTAGCTGGGACTACAGGTGCCCGCCACCATGCCTGGCTAATTTTTGTATTTTTGGTAGAGATGGGGTTTCACCATATTGACCAGGCTGGTCTCAAACTCCTGACCTTGTGATCCACCCGCCTTGACCTCCTAAAGTGCTGGGATTACAGGTGTGAGGCACCGCGCCCAGCCAGAGTAGTCATCTTTTATTCCTTTACTTCTCTAGTAGTAGTCATCTTTTATTCCTTTACCTCTCACTTCTTTTTTACATGAGGTCCAAGAACCCTCTCTTGGTGTTTGGATTGGGACCCCTTTCCAGTCACATCTGTTCTAGACTAATCTTATGTCCTGCGGTTGATGAATCGGGAATCTCAGGTGAATAGGAAAAATTGTTGGATTGGGAGCAGATTCTGGTTTCTGGTTTCCCTGGCTCTCATTTAATATGTAACACTGGAGTAGGTAGCTTTCCCTTCCTAAATCAGTTTCCTCAACTACAATGAGAGGATTTAGATCTCCAAAGTCTCTTTTAGTTCAGACCCTCAAAAAAATCCAAAACACACAGCCAGGCGCAGTGGCTCATGCCTGTAATCCCAGCACTTTAGGAGGCGGAGGCAGGTGGATCACGAAGTCAGGAGATCGAGACCATCATGGCCAACATGGTGAAACCCCATCTTTACTAAAAATTCAAAAATTAGCCAGGCATGCGTGGTCATGGACCCCTCTAGTCCCAGCTACTCAGGAGGCTGAGGCAGGGGAATTACTTGAACCCGGGAGGCAGAGGTTGCAGCAGTGAGCTGAGATCGTGCCACTGCACTCCAGCCTGGGCGACAGCAAAAACAAACAAACAAAAAAAGCTGCATACCTCCCTCACAATTTTCCCAGAAGGAAATTGCTTGTGGACAAGAGACAGACAAAACTCAAAGTCTTCCTTCTGCTCACTTGAGACAAATGCCTATCTGATTGCTTCCTCTGCCCTATTGTTTCACTAAACCAGACTAAGGCCTAAGTGACTATTCCTCTACCCTCCTCTCACATGTAAATTGCGTATTCAGTGAGAGGCTAATCAGAGACTCAAAGGAATGCAATCCTTTGTCTCTCGTGTACCTATGAACTGGAAATTCCCACCCTACACCCAGTTGTCCCAATGTCAGAGATGATAAATAAATCTTCAAAAAGCTTTAGTTCTCTGTTCTTTGTTTCTTACGACCAACTTCCTTGTATTTCCTTGTCTCTTAGCTACCTGTTCTGTAAACAACCTTCTTGCCTTTGTGGTGCTCAGACAAGTCCTTCTTGCCTAGTAAAGGACAGTCCCTCTTCCTTCCCATCTACTAGACCCTATTCAGTTTAAACCTTGGCTTAGATTGTGAAGTCCAACCTCAAACACTGGGGAAAGGACACAGAAGTGCTAGGAACTGCGTTAGGGATAAAAACCCATTCCCTGCCCTGCTCGGTGTGCTCTTGCAGTCATGACTGGTGCAAGCTGCACCTTTCTGCAGAAGTAAATTTGGCTTGCTGAGAAATCTTTTGTTGAGTGCTCATTTTCCTTATGACTCTGACCACTTACTTCTAACACCACCTTTCCAGGCCAAACCAATGTACATCATACACATATTGATTGATGTCTCATATCTCCCTAAAATGTATAAATCCAAGCTGTGCCCCAACCACAGTAGGCACATGTCATCTGGACCTCCTAATGTTAGAGGTGTGTGAACCAGAGTAACTCCATCTTGACAGGGGCTGGGTGAAATAAGGCTGAGACCTTCTGGGCCGCATTCCCAGACTAAGTCGTTCTAAGTCACAGGACAACATAGGAGGTCAGCACAAGATACAGGTTATAAAGACCTTGCTGTTAAAACAGATTGCAGTAAAGAAGCCGGCTAAAACCCAACAAAACCAAGATGGCGACGAGAGTGACCTCTGGTCGTCCTCACTGCTACACTCCCACCAGTGCCATGAGAGCTGACAAATGCCATGGAAATGTCAGGAAGTTACTGTCAGGCCTCTGAGGCCAAGCCTGCATGTATTCATCCAGGTGGCCTGGAGAATCACAAAAGAAGTGAAAATGGCCTGTTCCTGCCTTAACTGACAACACTACCTTGTGAAATTCCTTCTCCTGGCTCATCTTGGCTCAAAAGCTCCCCCACTGAGCACCTTGTGACCCCCACCCCTGCCAGCCAGAGAACAACCCCCTTTGACCGTAATTTTCCACTACCTCCCCAAATCCTATAAAACAGCCCCACCTCTATCTCCCTTCACTGACTCTCTTTTCGGACTCAGCCCGCCTGCACCCAGGTGATTAAAAAGCTTTATTGCTCACGCAAAGCCTGTGTGGTGGTCTCTTCACATAGACACGCGTGAAAGTTACCCTATATGGTCTAAAAAAGGGGAGGCATGAATAATCCACCCCTTGTTTAGCATATAATCAAGAAATAACCATAAAAATGGGCAACCAGACAGGTGCAGTGGCTCATGCCTGCAATCCCAGCACTTTGGGAGGTCGAGGCGGGTGGGTCACCTGAGGTCAGGAGTTCGAGACCAGCTTGGCCAATATGGTAAAACCCGGTTTCTACTAAAAATACAGATATTAGCTAGGTGTGATGGCATATGTGCCTGTAGTCCCAGCTACTCAGGAAGCTGAGGCAGGAGAATGGTGCCATTGCAGTCCAGCCTGGGTGACAGTGCAAGACTCTGTCTCAGAAAAAAAAAGGCAGCGGGGGGCAACCAGCAGCCATCAGGGTTGTTCTGTCTATGGAATAGCCATTCTTTTAATCCTTTACTTTCCCAATAAGCTTGCTTTTACTTTAATCTATGGACTCACCCTGAATTCTTTCTTGTGTGGAGTCCAAGAACCCTCTCTTGGGGTCTGGATTGGGACCCCTTTCCTGTAACACTGAGGCTGTGTGTCACAGGCGCATCCTTAACCTTGGCAAAATACACTTTCTAAATTGATTGAGATCTGTCTTTGATACTTTTGGGTTCACAATTGAAATGTGCAGTAAGACTTATTTTATACCATGTTATTTTCTGAATTTTGTTTATTATCCTTTTTGTTGGCTTATTTTCCTCCTTCTATTCCTTCTGTTGAAACCTTTCTTTTCTTCCTTCTTCCTTCTGCTTGTTTACAGCAACTTGTTTTTCTGTTCTTTCAGTGACTTCCCTCAAATGTCAACATATATTACTTTTTTTTTTTTTTTTTTTTTTTTTTTAGATAGAGTCTTCTTCTGTCACCCAGGCTGGAGTGCAGTGGTACGATCTTGGCTCACCGCAACCTCTTCCTCCCAGGTTCAAGCGATTCTCCTGCTTCAGCCTCCCGAGTAGCTAGGACTATAGGTGCCTGCCACCATGCTCGGCTAATTTTTGTATTTTTAGTAG
>NW_026656812.1:0-5444 GCF_009828535.3 Hylobates moloch | reverse complement strand
AAAAAAAAAAAAAAAAAAAAAGCTGGACACGGTGGCTCACACCTGTAAACCCAGCACTTTGGCAGGCTGAGGCAGGCAGATCACGAGGTCAGGAGATCAAGACCATCCTGGCTAACATGGTGAAACCCTGTCTCTACTAAAAATACAAAAGAATTAGCCAGGCGTGGTGGCAGGCACCTGTAGTCCCAGCTGCTGGGGAGGCTGAAGCAGGAGAATGGTGTGAACCCGGGAGACGGAGCTTGCAGCGTGCTGAGATCACACCACTGCACTCCAGCCTGGGGGACAGAGTGAGACTCCGTCTCAAAAAAAAAAAAAAGTGATAAAATACACATAAAATTTATCATTTTAACTATTTTTTTTCTTTTCTTTGGTATGGGGGTCTCACTACGTTGCCCATGCTGGACTCAAATTCCTGGGCCTCCCTAGTAGCTCTGACTACAGGTGCACGCCACCACGCTGGGTGCACTGTAACCATTTTTGAGTGTACAATGTGTGGCATTTAGCACATTCACAGTGCTGTGTAGCCGTCAGCACCACCTACGTCAGAACATTTCACTGCCCCCAAGAAAACCCCATACCCATTAAACAGCCACGCCACCCTCCTCCCTCTCCCTGGCCCTGGTAACCTCAGTTCCACCTTCTTTTGTGAATCTGGCTGTTGTAGGTGCCTCCTGCCAGTGGAACACACAGCCTGTGACCCTTCATGTCTGGCTTCTTTCACCAAGCATAGTTCTCCAGGTTCATCTGCATTACAGCATGTCTCAGTATTTCCTTCCTCTTTATGGCTGAATAATATTCCACTTTATGGATATACCACATTTTACCCATACATTCATGAATGGATATTTGGGTTGTTTCCACCTTTTGACTTTTTTTTTTTTTTTTTTTTTTTTTAAATAGAGACAGGGGCCAAGCACAGTGGCTCAATACTTGTAATCCCAGCACTTTGGGAGGCCGAGGTGGGCAGATCACCTGAGTTCAGGAGTTTGAGACCAGCCTGGCCAACATGGCAAAATCCCACCTCTACTGAAAATACAAATATTAGCCGGACATGGTGGCACGCGCCTGTAATCCCAGCTACTCGGGAGGCTGAGGCAGGATAATCACTTGAACCTGGGAGGCATAGGTTACAGTGAGCTGAGATCGCACCACTGCACTGCAGCCTGGCGACAGAGCTACAAACAAACAAAAAATTAGCCAAGCATGGTGGCACACGCCTATAATCCCAGCTACTTAGGAGGCTGACACAACAGAATCACTTGAACCCAGGAGGCAGAATTTGCAGTGAACTGAGACCGTGCCATTACACTCCAGCCTGGGCAACAAGAATGAAACCCCGTCTCAAAATAAATAAACAAATAAATAAATAAATAAATAATAAGAGACAGGGTCCTGCTCTGTGGTTGGGTTGGAGTGCAGTGATGCAATCATGGCTTGCTGCAGCCTCAACCTCCTTGGCTCAAGTGATCCTCCTGCCTCAGCCTCCGAAGTAGCTGGGAAGAGAGGTGCCTACCATCATGCCTGGCTAATTAAAACAAATTTTTTTTTGTAGAGATGGGGTCTCATCCTATTGCCCAGGCTGGTCTTTTAGCTATTATAAACAATGCTGTTGGCCGGGCATGGTGGCTCACACTTGTAATCCTAGCACTTTGGGAGGCCGAGGCGGGCGGATCACGAGGTCAGAAGATCGAGACCACGGTGAAACCCCATCTCTACTAAAAATACAAAAAAATTAGCTGGACGTGGTGGCAGGTGCCTGTAGTCCCAGCTACTCGGAGAGGCTGAGGCAGGAGAATGGCGTGAACCCGGGAGGCGGAGCTTGCAGTGAGCCGAGATCACGCCACTGCACTCCATTCTGGGCGACAGAGCGAGACTCCATCTCAAAAAAAAAAAAAAAAATGCTGTTATACACATTCTTTTTTTCCCAAGACAGTCTCACTCTATCGCCCAGGCTGGAGTGCAGTGGTGTGATCTCGGCTCACTGCAACCTCCGCCTCCCAAATTCAAGCGATTCTCCTGCCTCAGCCTCCTGAGTAGTTGGGATTACAGGTGCACCCACCACCACGCCCAGCTAATTTTTGCACTTTTAGTAGAGATGGGGTTTCACCATGTTGGCCAAGCTGGTCTTGAACTCCTGACCTCAGGTGATCTGCCCCCCTCAGCCTCCCAAAGTGCTGGGATTGCAGGTGTGAGCCACCATGCTTGGCCATGCACATTCTTTTGTTTGAACATCTGTTTTAAATTCTTTGGGGTATATACCTAGGAGCAGAATTGCTGGGTAATATGGTAACTTTTTTTGATTTTTTTGAGATGGAGTCTTGCTTTGTTGCCCAGGTTGGAGTGCAGTGACATGAGCCTAGCTCACTGCAACCTCCACCTCCCGGGTTCAAGCAATTCTCCTGTCCCAGCCTCCTGAGTAGTTGGGATTACAGGTGTGCACCACCACATGTGTATAATTTTTATTTTTAGTAGAGATGGGGTTTCGCCATGTCGGCCAAGCTGGTCTTGAACTCCTGACCTCAGGTGATCTGCCCGCCTGGGCCTCCCAAAGCACTGGGATTATAGGCGTGAGCCACCACGCCTGGCCTGGTAGTTTTATGGTTAAGTTACTGAAGACTCCGTCCCACAGCAGCTTTGCCTATTTTTTATATTGTATTGTATTGTATTGTATTGTATTGTATTGTATTGTATTGTATTGTACTTATTTTATTTTACTATTTTATTTTACATTCCTACCTGCAGTGCATGAGGTTTCCAATTTCCCCACATGCTGATCAATATTTATTTTCCTTTTATTTTTTATTTTTATTTTTATTTTTTTTTAATTTTTTTTTTTTTGAGACGGAGTCTCGCTCTTTCACCCAGGCTGGAGTGCGGTGGCGCGATCTCCGCTCACTGCAAGCTCCGCCTCCCGGGTTCACGCCATTCTCCTGCCTCAGCCTCTCCAAGTAGCTGAGACTACAGACACCCGCCACCACGCCCGGCTAATTTTTTGTATTTTTAGTAGAGACAGGGTTTCACAGTGGTCTCAATCTCCTGACCTCATGGTCCGCCCGCCTCGGCCTCCCAAAGTGCTGGGATTACAAGCGTGAGCCACCGCGCCCGGCCTTATTTTCCTTTTAAAAAAAATCTATTCTTGGCTGGGCACAGTGGCTCATGCCTGTAATCCCAGCACTTTGGGAGGCTAAAGTGGGCGGATTGCCTCAGCTCAGGTGTTCTAGACCAGTCTAGGCAACATAGTAAAACCCCATTTCTACTAAAATACAAAAAAATTAGCCGGGCGTGGTGGCGTGTGCCTGTAGTCCCAGCTACTCGGGAGGCTGAGGCAGGAGAATCGCTTGAACCCAGGCGGCGGAAGTTGCAGTGAGCCAAGATCGCACCCCCGCACTCCAGCCTGGGTGACAGAGCAAGACTCTGTCTCCAAAAAAAAAAAAAAATCTATTCCTGCCGGGTGCCGTGGCTCAAGCCTATAATCCCAGCACTTTGGGAGGCCCAGGAGGGTGGATCAGGAGGTCAGGAGATTGAGACCACCCTGGCTAACACGGTGAAACCCCATCTCTACTAAAAATATAAAAAATTAGCCAGGCATGGTGGCAGGTGCCTGTAATCCCAGCTACTTGGGAGGCTGAGGCAGGAGAATCGCTTGTATGCAAGAGAATTGCTTGTACCCAGGCAGCAGAGGTTGCAGTGAGCCGAGATCACGCCATTGCACTCCAGCTGGGGGACAAGAGCGAAACTCCATCTCCCAAAAAAAAAAAAAAAAAAAAAAAAAAAAGCCGTTTGTATATTCAGAATATTAGGCTCTTACCAGATACATGATTTGCAAAGATTCCCATAAGCTGTCTTTTCACTCTCTTGACAGTGTCCTTTTAACATTTTTATTTATATATATTTTTTATTTTTTTGAGATGCAGTCTTGCTCTGTCGCCCAGGCTGGAGTGCAGTAGTGTGATCTTGGCTCACTGCAACCTCCGCCTCCCAGGTTCCAGCTATTCTCCTGCCTCACCCTCCTCGGTAGCTGGGATTACAGGCACCCACCACCATGAGCTGCTAATTTTTGTATTTTCACTAGAGACAGGGCTTCACCATGTTGGCCAGGCTGGTCTCAACCTCCTGACCTCAGGTGATCCACCCGTCTCCGCCTCCCAAAGTACTGGGATTATAGGCATAAGCCAATGCATCTGGCCTTTATTTTTATTTTTTGAGACAGGGTCTCATTCTGTCACTTAGGCTGGAGTACAATGGCGTACACCACAGCTCAGTGCAGCTTCTACCCCCCAGGCCCAAGTAAACTCCCAAGTAGCTAGGATCACAGGCATGTACCACCACGCCCAGCTAATTTTTTTTTTTTTTTGAGATGGAGTCTCACTCTGTCACCTGCCACCGTGCTTGGCCATACATATTCTTTTGTTTGAACATCTGTTTCAAATTCTTTGGGGTATATACCTAGGAGCAGAGTTGCTGGGTAATATGGTAACTTTTTTTGACTCCTGGGAGTGCTGGCCTGGGCGTGGGGAAGATGGGCAGTGTCCACCCAGGCCAGCTTGGCCAGCCCTTGGGAGTGGCTGAAGCTCTCTGGGGGTGGGCGTGAGAGGCAGGCCTGCCCGTCTCAGACTGGGTGTTGCCCCCAGACCTGGGCTCCACTAGTCCCCATCTCTAAGGCCTGGAGACAACAGGCCTTGGCCTCGGGGAGTCCAGAATGTACAATGGCAGCCCAGCCCATCAGGGCAGTGGAGTCTCCCTGGGACTTATGACTGGGACCCAAGTGCAGCCCCGACATCTTCTGAAGTGGAGGTGGGCACCACGGCACGTGCCCTGGGGCAGGAGGGGGCAGCTGTGGCCCTTCAGCAGGGCCATCCAGGCCCAGGGTCCCATGCAGAACCCCCAGGGTCTCAGCCCCTTGACCTCTAGGCAGGACTCACCTCAAAGGCACGGCCTTCTCCTGGGACTGCCCCTGGGGCCTGAGGCTGTTTGTCTAGAATGCTGTCCTGAGGCTCCAGCGTGCTCCAGCGTGTGTCTCCTGGGAGCTGATGCAAGGTTTGCTTGGAGGAGGCAATAAGGGGTGGGGTGCGGCATGGGGACCAGTGAGGTCCTGGAGGGGGCACAGACCAAGGTGGTGGTCTGGGAGGCCTGAGGGCATGGGGGCTGCCCAGGGGTGGAAGAAGACCCCAAGCAGCAGGGATTTGGGTGGAACCAGGAGTCCTCGAGCAGGGGTGCTGCCCCTCCTGGGGAGGCTGGGCCTGCAGGTGCTGGGTGTTTTGGAAACCAGCAGGTGTGGCCAGGCACGTGGCCCCTAGAGCCTGTGGCTGACGCAGGTCTGAGACTGGCTGGGTGCTGCTGCATGCCTCCTGGAGCTCTGCCCAGGCCTGCCCTGGGGTCCCCTGGGGGTAGGCCCAGCCTGTCCACCAGACTTTCTTTTTTTTTTTTTTTTTTTTTTTTTTTTT
>NW_026656811.1:0-5446 GCF_009828535.3 Hylobates moloch | reverse complement strand
GTCTCACTACATAACCCAGGTTGGTCTTAAAATTTTGGCCTGAAGCAGTTCTCCAACCTTACTGTACCATGTTGCTGTCATTACAGATGTTAACCATGATGCCTGGTTCTCTCATTAAGATATTTTTGTCACGGATGACTGACAAACTTTCTTGCTGTTGGGGGTTAAGCACATAGGAGACCTTTTTCTTTTTATCTGTTTTTAAGAGTGTAAATGCTTTATATCTATCTATCTCATACAATCTTTGTCTTTTTGTGGCTGACTCATTTCATTTTGCATAATGTTATCAAGATTTATCTTCATAATTGGTAGAATATTTTCTGATTTTTGAAAACTGAGTGATATTCCAGTATTTTTATATTTCAGATTATATTTACTGAATGATTTGGTGACATAAATTTGCATTGCCTTTACCTATTAGCTTACAGTGATAATTATTGCTCTGTAAATGACTCCTCATATGACCATACATGTTAAAGTGTATGTGTTGCATTCTATTTCATTGGTCTAATTTTTCATCCCTATACCAGATTGTTTTAATTCTGTAGCTTGGATTGTCTTTTGAAATCAGGAACTTTAATGCCTGCAACATTGCTTAATTATTATTATTATTATTCTAAGATTGTTGGGTACTTTATTGTCTTTTGAGATTCTATATACTTTTAGGGTTGCAGTTTCTATTTTCTGAAAAATGCAATGAGAAATTTGAAAAACATTTCATTAAATTTA
Source organism: Hylobates moloch (assembly GCF_009828535.3). NCBI lineage: Eukaryota > Metazoa > Chordata > Mammalia > Primates > Hylobatidae > Hylobates > Hylobates moloch. The sequence continues at coordinate 4,717 of NW_026656811.1, read as the reverse complement.
TAGATTACATTGAGCAGGATGAACATCTTTACAATATTAACGTTACAACCTTTGCATAAGAGCATGCTCAAGTGTTTTGTTAAATTCATATACATATATTTTTTGTTGTTTGTTTGTTTGTTTTTGTTTTTTTTGAGATGGAGTCTTGCTCTATCATGAGGCTAGAGTGCAGTGGCGTGATCTCGGCTCATTGCAACCTCCACCTCTTGGGTTCAAGTGATTCCCCTGCCTCAGCCTCCTGAGTAGCTGGGACTACAGGTGCGTGCCACCAAGCCTCGCTAGTTTTTCGTATTTAGTAGAGACAGGGTTTCACCATGTTGGCCAGAATGGTCTTGACCTCCTGACCTTGTGATTCGCCCGCCTTGGCCTTCCAAGGTGCTGGGATTACAGGCATGAGCCACCGCACCTGGCATATTTGTTTCATTTTCAGTTTTTTTCTATTTTTGTTTTATACTGGCATACGAGTTTAGTCATAGAAAATAATTCATAAAATTTCAGTTTTAAAAAATTTGGTAAGACTTATTTTTTGGCCTAAGAGGTTGTCTATCAAGAAATATATTGTATGAGCTATTGAGAAGGGTGTGTATCCTGATGTTGAGGAGTGCTCTCTATACCTCTGTCAGAAATAGTTGTTTTATACCACCTTTAAGTAGTCTGTTTCCTTATTAATATTGTTTTGATTTTTTTATTATAATCTAAATTCTGGGGTACATGTGCAGAATGTGAATGTTTGTTACATAGGTATACACATGCCATGGGGGTTTGCTGCACCCATCAACTCATTATCTACATTAGGTATTTCTCCTGATGTTATCCCTCCCCTAGTCCCCACCCCTCAACAGGCCCCAGTGTGTGATGTTCCCCTTCCTGTGTCCCTGTGTTCTCATTGTTAACTCCCACTTATGAGTGAGAACATGCTGTGTTTCATTTTCTATTCTTGTGTTAGTTTGGTGAGAATGATGGTTTCCAGCTTCATCCATATCCCTGCAAAGGACATGAACTCATCTTTTTTTATGGCTGCATAGTATTCCATGGTGTATATGTGTCACATTTTCTTTATCCTGTATATTACTGATGGGCATTTGGGTTGGTTCCAAGTTTTTGCTATTGTGAACAGTGCTGCAAAAAACGTGTGTGTTCATGTACCTTTATAGTAGAATGATTTATAATCTTCTGAGTATATACCCAGTAACGGGATTGCTGGGTCAAATCATATTTCTGGTTCTAGATCCTTGAGGAATCACCACATTGTCTTCCACAATGGCTGAACTAATTTACACTCCAACCAGCAGTGTAAAAGCTTTTCTACTTCTCCATATCTTCTCCAGCATCTGTTGTTTCCTGACTTCACAATGATCGCCATTCTAACTGGTGTGAGATGGTACCTCATTTTGATTTTCATTTGCATTTCTCTAATGACCAGTGATGATGTGCTTTTTTTCAGTTTGTTTGCCACATAAATGTCTTTTTGAGAAATGTCCGTTCATATCCTTTGCCTGCTTTTTGATGGGGTTGTTTGTTTTTTCTTCTTGTAAATTTGTTTAAGTTCTTTATAGATCCTGGATATTAGCCCTTTGTCAGATGGATAAATTGCAAAATTTTTCTCCCATTCTGTAGGTTGCCTGTTCACTCTGATGATAGTTTCCTTTGCTGTGCAGAAGCTCTTTAGTTTAATTAGGTTCTATTTGTCAATTTTGGCTTTTGTTGCCATTGTTTTTGGTGTTTTAGTCATGAAGTCATTGCCCATGCCTATGTCTTGAATAGTATTGTCTAGGTTTTCTTCTGGAGTTTTTATGGTTTGGGTGTTACATTTAAGTCTTTAATCCATCTTGAGTTAATTTTTGTATAAGGTGTAAGGAAGGGGTCCAGTTTCAGTTTTCTGCATATACCTAGCCAGTTTTTTCAACACCATTTATTAAATAGGGAATCCTTTCCTCATTGCTTGTTTTTGTCAGGTTTGTCAAAGATCAGATGGTTGTAGATGTGTGGTGTTATTTCTTAGGGCTTTATTCTGTTCCATTGGTCTATATATCTGTTTTGATACCAGTACCATACTGTTTTGGTTACTCTTGGCCTGTCTTGCTAGGTTGGGGACATTCTTCTGGATGATATCCTGAAGAGTGTTTTCCAACTTGGTTCCATTCTCCCTGTCACTTTCAGGTACCCAAATTAAACATCGATTTGGTCCTTTCACATAGTCCCATATTTCTTGGAGGCTTTATTTGTTTCTCTTTATTCTTTTTTCTCTAATCCTGTGTTCTTGCTTTATTTCATTAAGTTGATCTTCAGTGTCTGACATCCTTTCTTCTGCTTTTTCGATTCAGCTATTGATACTTGTGCATGCTTCATGAAGTTCTTGTGCTGTATTTTTCATCTCCATCAGACATTTATGTTCTCTAAACTGGTTATTCTCATTAACAATCTGTCTAACCTTTTTTCAAGGTTCTTAGCTTCCTGGCATTGGGTTAGAACATGCTGCCTTAGCTTGGAGGAGTTTGTTATTACCCACCTCTGAAATTTGTCAAATTTGAGTTTGTCAGCTCATCAAACTCATTCTCCTTTCAGTTTTCTTTCTTTGCTGGTGATGAGTTGTGATCCTTTGGAGGAGAACAGGCATTCTGGTTTTTGGAATTTTCAGCCTTTTTGCACTGGCTTCTCCCCATCTTTATGGATTTATCTACCTTTGGTCTTTGATGTTGATGACCTTTGGATGGAGTTTCTGAGTAAATATCCTTTTGGAGATGTTACTTCTACTCCTTTCTGTTTGTTAGTTTTCCTTTTAATAGTAAGGCCTCTCTGCTGCAGATCTGCTGGAGCTTTCTGGAAGTCCACTCCAGACCCTGTTTGCCTGGGTACCACCAGCGGAGGCTGCAGAACAGCAAAGATTGCTGCCTGTTCCTTCCTCTGGAAGCTTCATCCCAGAGGCCAGCCGCCACATGCCAGCCAGAGCTCTCTTGTACAAGGTGTCTGTCAGCTTCTACTGGGAGGTGTCTCTCAATCAGGAGACACGGGTGTCAGGGACCCACTTGAGGTGGCAGTCTGACCCTTAGCAGAGCTCAAATGCTGTGCTGGTACGTCCACTGCTCTCTTCAGAGTTGTCCAGCAGGGATGTTTAAGTCTGCTGAAGCTGCACTCACAGCTATCCCTGATGGGACTATTCTCACTTGATAGCTTTTTTTTTTTTTGGACTTTGACTATATCACCCAGTTTTCTTCTGGCCTGCAAATCTTTTCTTGACATTTCACTGGTCATTTTTGTTCTTATCCTCATCTTTCTCATTTTCTGTACACTTTTGTGTACCTATTTCACTCATTGAGTGTTATTCAGTTTTTAAAATTAGTAAATCCATTTTTAATGATTTCTTTCCGAAAATTGTATAATATTTTTGATGGGATTATAATGGCTTATTTTGTATAGATTGTAATCTTTGAGATTTGGACATTTAAAAAGGCTACCTGTCACAAAATTTATAATGTAGCTTTGGCCTGGCATAGTCAGAAAACAATGGTCTTGGTTAAGATTATGTGGGTCTCTCAAACATCTTCAGATTTATCTTGTCTGAAGTTTTGTATTTACTTTTAGTTAAGAGAGATTATTTATGTTTCTTCTGAAAAGTAATCACTTGGTTCACCTGGTCTCTCTCTGCAGGACTGCAGTGCTCTGCAGTCCTGCAGAGACCTTTGGTCTCAGCAGACTCAAATTGTCATTTCTAAGTATACCACCATATCTTTCAGCATTTTATGTCATGGGAGACAGAAATCAGCGTGTGGAAAGGGCTGGAGAAGACAGAAATTAAATTGCATGTGCCAATATTTTACTTTCCATAAAAAAACACACACACACACAAAAGCTGACAGTTTAATTCTGAAGGGACTAGGTAATTTTGAGGAACACAAAGAGTTGTATTTGGTAAATTTAACAAGTTTTCTTTTTTTCTATGTGGCTCTTTGCATTCAGCTTAAGTCAGGCACTGCACACCCTTAACTCATGTATAAATTATCCACATATGTATTTTGGTCTGTATGTATTTATTACATTTATATGTCTATGAAGAATTAGGGCCTGTGTCATTATAGTGTCATCTTGCTTATGTAGTTTGAATAAGTCTTTTTATAAGTTAGATTTGGAAATTATATTTATCTGAGTCTAATAAGTGGACTAATTTGTTATGTTTATTTCTTTTTAGTTATATGTTCTCATTTTGCTCAAGAACTTTGGCCAGAGCAGGGCATAGAAGATTCTTTCCAAAAAGTGATATTGAGAAGATACGAAAAATGTGGCCACGAGAATTTACACTTAAAAATTGGTTGTACCAACGTGGATGAGTGTAAGGTGCACAAAGAAGGTTATAATAATACTAACCAGAGTTTGAAAACTACACAGAGCAAAGTATTTCAACGTGGCAAATATGCAAATGTCTTTAATAAATGTTCAAATTCAAACAGACATAAGATAAGGCATACTGGAAAGAAACGTTTGAAATGTAAAGAATGTGTCAGATCATTTTGCATGCTTTCACACCTATCTCAACATAAAAGAGTTTATACTAGAGAGAATTCCTACAAATGTGAAGAACATGGCAAAGCTTTTAACTGTTCCTCAACCCTTACTTACTATAAGAGTACTCATACTGGACAGAAACCCTACAAATATAAAGAATGTGGCAAAGCCTTTAGTAAGTTCTCAATCCTTACTAAACATAAGGTAATTCATACTG
>NW_026656810.1:0-5447 GCF_009828535.3 Hylobates moloch | reverse complement strand
GAAGGAAGGAAGGAAGGAAGGAAGGAAGGAAGGAAGGAAGGAAGGAAAGAAAAGAAAAGAAAAGAAAAGAAAAGAGAAAACAAACACAGCCGGGCGCGGTGGCTCACGCCTGTAATCCCAGCACTTTGGGAGGCCGAGGTGGGTGGATCACGATGTCAGGAGATCGAGACCATCCTGGCTAACACAGTGAAACACCGTCTCTACTAAAAATACAAAAAGTTAGCCAGGCATGGTGGCGGGCACCTGTAGTCCCAGCTACTTGGGAGGCTGAGGCAGGAGAATGACGTGAACCCGGGAGGCGGAGCTTGCAGTGAGCCGAGATCACACCACTGCACTCCAGCCTGGGGGACAGAGCGAGACTCTGTCTCAAAAAAAAAAAAAAAAGTGTCAGTGTAGGCTGGACGCGGTGGCTCACGCCTATAATCCCAGCACTTCGGGAGTCTGAAATGGGCAGATTGCTTGAGGTCAGGAGTTCGAGACCAGCCTGGCAACATGATGAGATTCCATCTCTACTAAAAATACAAAAAAAAAAAAAAAAAAAAAGGCCAGGCGTGGTGGTGCATGCCTGTGGTCTCAGCTACTCCAAAAGCTGAGGTGGGAGGATGGCTTGAGCTCAGGGGGCGGAGGTTGCAGTGAGCCATGATCACGCCACTGCACTCCAGCCTGGACAACAGTGCAGTGTCAGTGTATATGGGTCTGTGTGTGTGTGTGTGTGTGTGTCTTGGAGTGTGATCACGTGAGTGACTGTGCAAGGGTCCCAGTGGGTCTGGGGCCTGCTTGCAAGAGCCCGATGGGCATAGCCAGCCCTGTTTGTGATCAGGGTCTGTGGGGCAGAAAGTGTCAATGGATGTCACTAGGTGTGTGTTTTGCTATGTGGATCTAGGGCAGTGATGAGGATCTTTGTGTACCAGGGTGTGTACACAGGTGCTCGGGAGTGTCAGGGATCAGGGCTGTCAGGACATGGGGGCTCTGTGTGTCAAGGATGTGAGCCTGTGTGTGCCAGGCCATGCCAGAGAGTGTGTGTGTGTAGCCATGCGTGTGTGTATGTTTGTGTGAGAGAGAGAGAGCAAGGCCATGTCGATGTGTGTGTCTGTGTATGAGGGAGGAGGTCTCTGTGTGTCCAGATATGTGTGTCTGTGTGTGTCAGGTCGTGTGTGTGTGTCTATGTGAGGCCATGTTAGTATATGTGACTAGTGTGTGTATGTGTGTGTGTCGGGGAAGGGGGAGTCCCTGTGAACTTGTGTCAGAGATGTGAGTCTGTGTGTGTCAGGCCATGTCAGTGTGTGTGATTAGGTGTGTGTGTTCATTTGTCAGGGAGGGGCGGTCTCTTGTGTGTCTGCGTCAGACCATGTCAGTGTGTGTGTGTGAATCAGGCCATGTCAAAGCGTTTAACTATGTGTGGGGGTGTGTGGGTCTCAGGCCATGTCAATGTGTGTGTCTTTGTGAGGCCGTATCAGTGTGTGTAACTAGGATTGTGTGTGTGGGTGGGTGGGTGTGTGTGTGTGTCAGGGAGGGGGGTCAATGTAAACCTGTGTCAGAGATGTGAGTCTGTGTGTGTCAGGCCATGTCGGTGTGTGTATACACACACTGGTATATGTGTGTTAGTGTCAGGGAGGGGTCTCTGTGTCCTGATATGTGTGTCTTTGTCAGGCCATGTCAGTCTGTGTGTGACTAGCTGTGTGTGTGTGAGTGTATCAGGGATCGCGTCCCTGTGTGCCTGAGGGTGTGTCTGGGTATGTGTGTGTCTGTCATTCTGTGCTTGGGGGCCTCGGAACCCGGGCTCCCACCGGTCTGGTGTCTGTGGTGTCTCACAAAGACACCCACATTGACATGGCCTGAGACCCACACACCCCCACACATAGTTAAACGCTTTGACATGGCCTGATTCACACACACACACTGACATGGTCTGACGCAGACACACAAGAGACCGCCCCTCCCTGACAAATGAACACACACACCTAATCACACACACTGACATGGCCTGACACACAGACTCACATCTCTGACACAAGTTTACAGGGACTCCCCCTTCCCCGACACACACACATACACACACTAGTCACATATACTAACATGGCCTCACATAGACACACACACACGACCTGACACACACAGACACACATATCTGGACACACAGAGACCTCCTCCCTCATACACAGACACACACATCGACATGGCCTTGCTCTCTCTCTCTCACACAAACATACACACACGCATGGCTACACACACACACTCTCTGGCATGGCCTGGCACACACAGGCTCACATCCTTGACACACAGAGCCCCCATGTCCTGACAGCCCTGATCCCTGACACTCCCGAGCACCTGTGTACACACCCTGGTACACAAAGATCCTCATCACTGCCCTAGATCCACATAGCAAAACACACACCTAGTGACATCCATTGACACTTTCTGCCCCACAGACCCTGATCACAAACAGGGCTGGCTATGCCCATCGGGCTCTTGCAAGCAGGCCCCAGACCCACTGGGACCCTTGCACAGTCACTCACGTGATCACACTCCAAGACACACACACACACACACACACAGACCCATATACACTGACACTGCACTGTTGTCCAGGCTGGAGTGCAGTGGCGTGATCATGGCTCACTGCAACCTCCGCCCCCTGAGCTCAAGCCATCCTCCCACCTCAGCTTTTGGAGTAGCTGAGACCACAGGCATGCACCACCACGCCTGGCCTTTTTTTTTTTTTTTTTTTTTGTATTTTTAGTAGAGATGGAATCTCATCATGTTGCCAGGCTGGTCTCGAACTCCTGACCTCAAGCAATCTGCCCATTTCAGACTCCCGAAGTGCTGGGATTATAGGCGTGAGCCACCGCGTCCAGCCTACACTGACACTTTTTTTTTTTTTTTTGAGACAGAGTCTCGCTCTGTCCCCCAGGCTGGAGTGCAGTGGTGTGATCTCGGCTCACTGCAAGCTCCGCCTCCCGGGTTCACGTCATTCTCCTGCCTCAGCCTCCCAAGTAGCTGGGACTACAGGTGCCCGCCACCATGCCTGGCTAACTTTTTGTATTTTTAGTAGAGACGGTGTTTCACTGTGTTAGCCAGGATGGTCTCGATCTCCTGACATCGTGATCCACCCACCTCGGCCTCCCAAAGTGCTGGGATTACAGGCGTGAGCCACCGCGCCCGGCTGTGTTTGTTTTCTCTTTTCTTTTCTTTTCTTTTCTTTTCTTTCCTTCCTTCCTTCCTTCCTTCCTTCCTTCCTTCCTTCCTTTCCTCCTCCTTTTTTTTTTTTTTTTTTTTTTTTTTTTTTTTTTTTTTTTTTTTTTTTTTGAGGTCTTGTGTCCCAATTTAGTAGAGACAGGGTTTCACCATGTTGGCCAGGCTGGGCTCAAACTCCTGACCTCAGGTGATCCACCCGCTTCGGCCTCCCAAATTGCTGGGATTATAGGTATGAGCCACCACGCCCGGCCAGACTCTTGCACCTATCATGACCTGCATTTCTTCAGTGTCCCCAGAAGACACCAGACCCATCTAGACACCCACAGACACACTGCCTGCCACACAGCCTAATACAGTATTGTGACAAGGAGCATATCGTTTCTGGGACATTTACACACATACTCATGTGCACATGCACACTTTTGTGCCTGCTTGCAAGAGCCCAATGGGCACAGCCAACCCTGTGTGCGTGCGCAACCCCCGCCCTGGGCACTGACACCCCCTTTAACAGACAATGCATAGCTGAGAATTGCCACAGCTTTTTGGCCCAAGAGAGCAAGAAGGTGCTGGTTGCACCTGGCAGCAGGCGGGTGTTTTGTCTCAGCAGGAGCTGCCTGGGGGCTGTAGGCACTGCCTCCCCACCCACCCTGGGGGTTACCAGAGGGCTTCCTCTCCCCTTGCTCTAGGGTCCCCAGCACTACCTCTCACCCCAGGCCTTTATATTCTGAAAATGAGGCATCAGGGCCTGCAAGAGGGGCTGGAACCTCACCAAAGTGTGTGTTTGTGTACATGTACGGAGGCCCTCATGCCCAATTCTGTCCCTGACAGCTGAGCTGTGGGTCTCCTGCTATATTCGCCTTTGTCAATGCTCAGGGCCACATTATAAGTGTGTGTGTGGGGGGCATGTAAGGGACATGGGTGTATGTGTGTGATCCCTGTGTGCATGGCTAGATGATTCTCCCAGGGGGCTTGTCAGCCGCCTGGACATCAGACAGTTGGTCAGTGTATCCAAGGCCTGTGGGTACATCTGGGCAACCCAGTGTGTGTGTGTGTCTGTGTGTTGTGTTGTGACAGCCAGTGTTGCTTTGTATCTGTGACACTGTGTATCTCTTTGTATTGGGGTCCTTTGCATTTACTTCCAGGTGTTTGGTGTGTGTTTATGTGACATTGTGTATCTTCCCTTCATTAGTGTCATTCTTATTTATTTAGTTTTTTTTTTTTTCAGACAAGGTCTTGCTCTGTCACCCAGGTTGGAGTGCAAATGGCACTATCATGGCTCACTGCACCCTTGACTTCCCTGGGCTCAAGGGATCCCCCTACTTCAGCCTCCTAAGTAGCTGGGACCACAGGAATCCACCACCACACCCAGCTAATTTTTGTATTTTTGGTAGACAGGGATTTTGCCATGTTGTCCAGGCTGGTCTCGAACTCCTGAGCTCAAGCAATCCACTGGCCTCGGCCTCCCAATCATCAGTGTCATTCTGTACATCAGGGTGTACTGCCATAACTGCCAATGTGTTCTGGCACTGCGATGTGTGTGTGTTGTGTATGTGTCTGCGTGTAGGAATTGGTGTCTGGAAGGTGTCAGCGTGTGGCTGTGTGATCTTGCATGTGTCTGTGTTCTGCAGGAACATGAGTCAGTGTGTGTGCATCAGTGTGCATCTCTATGTGTCATGCACTGGTGTGTCTTCGTGTATATCAGTGTGTGTCTACATGACACCTGCGTTGGTGTATGTCTATACGCGGCTCCTTGTTGTGTGCCTGGATACCATGGTGGGACGGTGCATGTCAGAGAGTGGGTCGTGGGTGTTTTCCCAGACTGGTGTGTGTGAGAGTGCCCGTGTGTAGGGGTTGTGTGTCTGTGCCTTGTGTGCATTGGTGTCCGAGTGTGCTTTGTGTTCGAACGCAGAACGTGTGGCCAGGCGTTCTGGACGTGACATGTGTGGCGGGGTCCGAGTCCCGCTGCGTGTCAGCGTGTGTCTGCGCTGGAACGCGGGCCAGCACGTGTCAGGGCGGCCGCGTCGGTGTGCGCCCCCGCGCCGCGCGTGTGCGTGTGTTCGTGTGTGTGCATGTGTGTGCGTGTGTGTGTGCGCCGGCCGCCGCTCCCCCGCCCTGCCCGCCCCTCCCCGCGCCCCTCCTCCCGCCTGCGCCGCCCGCCCGCTCCCTCTCCCCGGAGTGCGCCGCTTCCAAACTTTGTCTAAACTTTCACTTTCACAGCGCGGCGGCTGCGGCGGCGGCGGCGGCGGCGGCGG
>NW_026656809.1:0-5448 GCF_009828535.3 Hylobates moloch | reverse complement strand
TTGGAACCAACCCAAATGTCCAACAACGATAGACTGGATTAAGAAAATGTGGCACATATACACCATGGAATACTATGCAGCCATAAAAAATGATGAGTTCATGTCCTTTGTAGGGACATGGATGAAACTGGAAAACATCATTCTCAGTAAACTATCGCAAGGACAAAAAACCAAACACCGCATGTTCTCACTCATAGGTGGGAATTGAACAATGAGAACTCATGGACACAGGAAGGGGAACATCACACTCCGGGGACTGTTGTGGGGTTTTATGGATAGTCTGTGGTAGCCAGTTGTATTAGTTTGTTCTCACATTGCTATAAAGAAGCACCTCAGACTGCGTAACTTATAAAGAAGAGAGGTTTAGTTGACTCACAGTTCTGCTGGCTGTTCAGGAAACACGGCTAGGGAGGCCTCAGGAAACATGCAATCATAGAAAGTGAAGGAGAAGCAGGCACATCTTACATGAGACAGAGGAAGAGAGAGTGAAGGGGGAGGTGCTACACACTTTTAAACAACCAGATCTAATGAGAACTCACTATCACAAGAATGGCAAGGAGGAAATCAACCCTCATGATCCAATCACCTCCCACCAGCCCCCTCCTTCAACACTGGGGATTGTGATTCAATATGAGATTTGGGTGGGGACACAAATCCAAACCATGTCACTAGCCTCCAGGATGGCCCCCAATAATTCCTGCCTCCTGGTATTCATACTATTGTGTAGCCCCATTCCACACTGTATAGGATTGACCTGTGTAACCAATAGTATATTGTGGAAGTGGTGGAGTGTGACTTCTAAGGCTAGATCATAAAAGACATTATGGCTTCTGTCTTTCCCTCTCCGACTACTCTTTCTGTGGAAAGCCTGCTGCTGTGTGATGGGGACGCTTAAGCAGCCCTGTGGAGAAGTCCATGTTATGAGGAACTGAGGCCTCCTGCCAACGTACGGCACCAATTTGCCAGCTATATGAGGGAGCTACCTTGGTAATATATCCTTCAGCTCCAGACATGCCTTCAGAGGATGGCAAATGCCATTGACATCTTGACTACAATCTCATAAGAAATGGAGCCAGAATCACCTAGTTAAGCTTTCCCCAGATTTCTGACCAGCATAAATTGTGTATGATAATAAATATATATATTTTTTGTGACAGGGTCTTGCTCTGTTGCCTGGGCTGGAGTGCAGTGGCATGATCACTGCTTCTTGCAGTCTCAAAGTCCCAGGTTTAAGTGATCCTCCCACCTCAGTTGGTGTGCGCCACCACGCACAGGTTCGTTTTGTGGGTTTTTCTTTCTTTCTTTTTTTTTTTTTTTTTTTTAGAGATGGGGTCTCACTTTGTTGCCCAGGCTGCTCTTGAACTCCTGGTCTCAAGCAATCCTCCTGCCTCCGCCTCCCAAAGTGTTGGGATTATAGACGTGAACCATGGTTCCCAGCCAATAATAAATCTTTGTTGCTATTTTAAGCCACTAAGTTTTGGAATATTTTGCCAAAGGTGATTGACCTTTTTATACCTTTCCTAGATTGTCAGTTTCTCCTGAATAGAATATAAGCTCTAGAGGGTGGAAAGCTTGTCTGTTTTGTATCCCCAGAATGTAGAACAATGCCTGGCACATAGCAGCTACCCAATAAATATCAAATGAATGAGTAAATTACCTTTGGCCAAAGAGATATCAATATTAAAAAGAAAAATATGAAATCATCATTATTTGTTAAAAATATCATTATTTACATTAAAAATTCAAGGCAATTAACGTAGAAGCCATTAGAACCAATAAATATAATTCAACAAAGTGGCAAAATACAAGAGCAACATACAAAGAAATGTTTTTATACATCAGCAATAATATATCAGAAAAATGTAATAGATGAAAATCTCAGTCACAATAACTTCCAGAACTCTAAAATGCTTAGGGAAAGAATCTAGTAGTAAATGTACAAAATCTAGATGAAGAAAAACATAAAACTTTACTGAACGTCACAAAAATAATATCTGAATGAAGTGATAGCTATGTTATAATTCAACACGATAACACTCACTTTTGTAAAAATGTCAACTACCTTAAAAATCTGTAAATTTAATCCCAGTAAAAATTCTAATGATTTTTTAAATAGAACCCAACAGAGTAATTCTAAAAACCACCTGGAAGAGAAAATATTCAAAAATAGCTGAGATGATTTTGAGAAAAGAACAGTGGGAGGAAACTTACCCTACCAGATTTCAAAACCTAGAATAGAAGGGTAGTAATTAAAATGAGGCTGGGTGTGGTGGCTCACCCCTGTAATCCAGCACTTTGGGAGGCCAAGGTGGGAGGATCACCTGAGGTCAGGAGTTCAAGACCAGCCTGACCAACATGGTAAAATCCCGTCTCTACTAAAAATGCAAAAAAAAAAAAAAAAAATTACCCAGGCGTTGTGGCATGCACCTGTAATCTCAGCTACTCAGGAGGCTGAGGCAGGAGAATCGCTTGAACCCAGGAGGCAGAGGTTGCAGTGAGCCGAGATCATGCCATTGCACTCCAGCTTGCGCAACAAGAGTGAAACTCCATCTCAAAAAAAAAAAAAAAAAGTGTAGTAATTAAAATGATGTGATAATGGAACAAGCTTTACAAATAAATAAGTGGATCAGAATAGAGTCCAAAATAGATCCAAATATGTACAGGAATCCAGTTTTTGACAAAGGAAAAAGGATGAAGTATTCAATAAATGGTATTAGGAAAACTGGTTATCCATTTAGGAAAAGTAAAGTTAGATCCTCATCTCACAATTTTCATAAAAGTAAATTTTAGATAGATTAAAGGCCTGAACATATAATATGAAATTGTACAAGTAAAAAAGAAAATACAAGAGAGGGCTGTAAGCCTTGAGGTAGGGTAAGCATAAAACATACAGATACAGGTAAATAATATTGACTGCATCAAAAAAACAAGGCATCCATAAGACAAAAACATGAAAACAAAAGTATCTCATGGTGGCCAAGAACCTTCAAATTACCTAATTTTTGTTTTTGTTTTTGTTTTTGTTTTTTGAGACAGGGTTTCACTCTGTTGCCCAGGGTGGAGTGCTAAATAATTTTGACTGCATCAAAAAATCAAGACAGCTAGGCACGGTGGCTCATGCCTGTAATCCTAGCACTTTGGGAAGCCAAGGCAGGTGGATCAACTGAAGTCAAGAGTTTGAGACCTGCCTGGCCGACATGGTGAAACCTTGTCTCTACTAAAAATACAAAAAATTAGCCAGGTGTGGTGGTAGGCACGTGTAATCCCAGCTACTCGGGAGGCTGAGGCGGAGGAATCGCTTGAACCCTGGAGGCAGGGGTTGCAATGAGCTGAGATCGTGCCATTGTACTCCAGCCTGGGTAACAGAGCAAAAACTCCGTCTCAAAAAAACAAAAAACAAACAACAACAACAAAAGGCATCTATAAGACCAAAACATGAAAACAAAGGTATCTCACAGTGGCCAAGAACCATCAGATTACCTAATTTGTTTTTGTTTTTGCTTTTGCTTTTGTTTTTTGAGACAGGGTTTCACTCTGTTGACCTGGCTAGAGTGCAGTGGCACGATCTCGGCTCACTGCAACCTCTGCCTCCTGTGCTTAAGAGATCCTCCCACCTCAGCCTCCCAGGTAACTGGGACTACAGGCATGCGCCACCACACCCAGTGAATTTTTGCATTTTTTTGTAGAGATGGGGTTTTGCCATGTTGCCCCGGCTGGTCTTGAACTCCTGTGCACAAGCAACCGCCTACCTTGGCCTCCCAAAGTGCTGCAATTACAGGCGTGAGCCACCGTGCCTGTCCTCCTAATATTTGTCTTTTATAAGTTGAATATTAAAGAATGATTTTGACAGATTTTTTTTTTGTTTTGTGCTTTTAAGAAACGAAGAAACAACTTTTACCTTATTTTTTTTAGCAGACTTTAATTTTTAGAGCAGTTTTAGGTTCACAGCAAAATTGAGTGGGAAGTACAGAGATTTCTCATATTGCCTTATGATTTTAGATAGCAGTGCCTCTATTTTTGGGGGCTACTTGAAAATTTCAATATCTGTGTTCATGAAGACAGAATCTCGAACAACAATTGATAAATAATTGTGGGGATTTTCAGAATGGCTTAGTAAGGAGCTTGGAAAATATTTTCCCTCCAAAAAACAACAGTAAAACCAGGGAACATGATCAAGCACAACATTAGAAATGTTACTAAATGCATACAACAAATTGAGAAGCAGTTATTCAAGAAAAACCATGAAGTCTTGATTAGAACAGTGGGAGTCTGGCAAATATCACAGCTGATCTGAGGTTTCTCTACAGGTTGGGGAAAGCAACAGACTAGCAGACTATTCAGAAATTTAACAAGGAGATCTGGGGAACAAGACAGGCATAGTTGGCTTTCACATATCCCTGGTGGTCTGTAAATCTGTGTGCTTGCACAAGGCAGCACGCTTGCTCAGGGAGACAGAGAGGGCTCTAGCATCTACTGATTCCATGCTGAACATGAGGTCTTACACAAAGAAAACAAAAGCTTGGGCAGTTTTGTAAACTGCCTGAACTTTGAACACATTTACCGAACCACACACAAAGTAATTGGCAAATGGTGGAAGTCTTAGAGGCTAAAAATGCTTAAGCACAACTTCTGATTAATCACAGGCTGACCATTAAGCTATGCTGACTCAGTGGTAACCTCTAGAAAGCCAGGCTTAAGAATACAATTTTTTTAAAAAAATGAGCGGACATCAGTAGCTACATACTGTAGACAAGATAGACTCTACAAAATCAGTCTAAGCAAGCCACTAAATGAGCAAACAGAAATGATAACCACTGGGGACAGAAATCAGAATCCAGAGTTTGTACAATATATTATCTAAAATATCCAATTTTCAACCAAATGTGAGATTTACAAAGAAATAGGAAAGTGCAGCCAGGTGCGGTGGCTCACGCCTGTAATCCCAGCACTTTGGGAGGCTGAGGTGGGCGGATCACCCGGGGTCAGGAGTTGGAGACCAGCCTGGCCAACATGGTGAAACCCCCTCTCTACTAAAAATACAAACATTAGCTGAGTGTGGTGGCGGGTGCCTGTAGTCCCAGCTACTCAGGAGGCTGAGGCAGGAGAATCGCTTGAACCCAGGAGGCAGAGGTTGCAGTGAGCTGAGATCACGCCATTGCACTCCAGTCTGGGTGACAAGAGCGAGACTCTATCTCAAAAAAAAAAAAAAAAAGAAAGAAATAATAAAGTGCTAACTGTACACAAGGGAAAAAGCAATAATAGAATCTTTCTTGGGAGGACCCAGATGTTGACTTAGGAGACAGATTTCAAAGCAGCTTTTTAAAATATGTTTGAAAAATTAGTAGAAACTATGTTTAAAGAGTTAAAGTATGATGACAATGTTTCATCAAATAGAGAATATCAATAAAGAAGTAGAAATTATAAGGAAATAGAAATTTTATATATATT
>NW_026656808.1:0-5450 GCF_009828535.3 Hylobates moloch | reverse complement strand
TTTTTTTTTTTTTTCTTTTTTTGAGATGGAGTCTCGCTGTGTCCCCCAGGTTGGAGTGCAGTAGCACGATCTCAGCTCACTGCAAGCTCCGCCTCCTGGGTTCACGCCATTCTCCTGCCTCAGCCTCCCGAGTAGCTGGGACTACAGGCGCCCGCCAACACGCCCGGCTAATTTTTTGTATTTTTAGTAGAAACGGGGTTTCACCGTGTTAGCCAAGAAGGTCTTGATCTCCTGACCTCATGATCCGCCCATCTCGGCCTCCCAAAGTGCTGGGATTACAGGCGTGAGCCACCGTGCCCGGCCTACTTAATTCTTTTCTATGGCTGGGTAATATCCCATTGTTTGGACATGCCGCATTTTGTTTATCCATTCATCAATTGGTAAACATTTGGGGTGTTTCAAATAAGCCTGCTGTGAACATTTCTGTGTAAATTTTTGTGTGGATGTAATGTTTTCAGTTCTCTTGGGTATATTCCTAGCAGTGAAATTGCTGGGTCATATAACTCTACATTTAACATTTTGAGGAACTTCCAGACATTTTTCAAAGTGGCTGCATTATTTTACTTTCCTACCAGCAGCATATGAATATTCTAATTTCTCCATATTTTCACCAATGCTTGTTACTTCCTGTCCTTTGGTTATAGCCATCCTATTGGATGTGAACTGATAATCTCATTGTGGTTTTGTTTTGTATTTCCCTAATAACTAATGATTTTGAGCATTCATTAGCTTTTGATGCTTTTAAGTACCTTAATTATATTATTGTTATTTTATTTATTTATTTTAGAGGTGGGGTCTTGTTACGTTCTTCTTGCTGGTCTTGAACTCCTGGGCTAAAGCAATCCTCCCACCTTAGCCTCCCAAAGTCTTGGGATTACAGGCGTGAGCCGCCTATTCAAGGCCATTGTATGTTTAAATTTGTCCAATTTGTGAAAGAAATTGTCATTTTCTTGGTCTCTATTTAAATTTCTTGGTTCTTCTTTTGATATTCTAATGCCCTTTGAAATTTTTAAAAAGTGACTTTATACTTCTCATCAATTTGTTGTTCAGCCGTGTGATATACCTTCCTGATTATGGAAGGAATCATCTCTAGATTAAAAAGGGACATCAACCAACCTCTACAGTATTGTGGTGGAGGCTTCCAGGGCATTCTGTGAATGTCAGGCCTGGGTTTCTGTTTCCCAGCAACACAGCCATGAGCATTTGGGCACGGTGTGTCATAGATTCTTTACCTCAGCCTCGCCCTCTCCACAGCTGTAAAGTGCTGTGGAGTTTTTGTATTTATTTCTGATTGTTGTAAGGAGCCCACAAGAGTGTTTACACTTTGTCTAGGACTTTTAGTACAAGAATGTCTGTTTCCGTGTTTTCTGATGTCTCTTTCTCCTCATTTACTTCCTTGTTTGCTGACTTCACCTTTGGAAGCTGTTTCTTATTTTGCATTGGCTCTATAGAGACTTCCTCTAGTAGTCTAGTAGAAAAAAAGATGTACCTAACAAAATGGACCCAGTATTGAACATCAACTGTATTTTGCAGAGACAGGGTTTTGTATTGTCAACCGGGCTGGAGTCCAGTGGCGCAATCATAGGTCACTGTAACCTCGAAATCCTGGGTTCAAGTGATCCATCTTGGCTTCTGGAGTCACTGGGACTACAGTTGCAAACCACCTCGCTCCCAGCTGAAGTGCGCATTTCCATTTTTGCCAGTCCTTTGCCACAAATTCTCCATTCAACTCTTGGTTGGCAGAAGTTCAGCCTCTAGTGTTTTATTTGAGTTCCTAGGAGAATTTTATTCCTGACGTTCTTGAATGTTTAAAAATTGCTTGTTCCTTTTTATTCTTGAAGAATTGCCTGGTTGAGTGTAAAATTCTCAGATCTCACTTTTTCTCGCTGAGGTCTTTATTGCTTCACTGTCTTCCATCATTAAATATTGCTTCTCAATGTCTGATGGTAGTGTGATCTTTGCCCTTAAGGGTGACATGATTTTGCTGCATGGAAGAAGCCCTTTGTAATGGTCAAATGTGAAGGTTTAGTACAATAATAACTCCAGGGTGTCTTGGATGATGGTTCCCTTCAGGTAGTCAGGCAGGTTATACATTAATTGTCCCCAACTATCAAAGAATGTAGGAAATCTGATCATTTTATTTTGTCCCTGTCTTCAGTTTTGACATCCCAAGTCAAGTAATTACGCCCTCCCACTAATTGTCTTTCATCACATGATTCTTTAAATGTTCTTATCTTTTAGGCCCTCTTGGCGAATATGGCTGCCATGTTTGCAATCTACCATGGTTCCCATGGGCTGGAGCATATTGCTAGGAGGGTACATAATGCCACTTTGATTTTGTCAGAAGGTGAGTTGGTAATCTGTCTAAAACATTTGGGTGTAATAAAATTGACAAAGTTGAGTAAAATTGAAAATATTGCATGTCCAATACTATAAGCAAAATTAAAAGTCAAATGAGAAACCAGGAAAAATACTTTTGACATCTATGATTGAGTATTTTGTTGTTTGCTTTCTTTCTTTCTTCCTTTCTTTCTCTCTCTTTCTTTCTTTCTTTTTCTTTCCTTTTTCTTGCTTGCTTTCTTTTTTTCTTGCTTGCTTGCTTGCTTTCTTGTTTTCTTGCTTTCTTTCTTGCTTCTTGCTTGTTTGCTTGATGGAGTCTTGCTCTGTCTGTCTCCCAGGCTGGAGTGCAGTGGCACGATCTCAGCTCACTGTAACCTCCACCTCCCGGATTCATGTGATTGTCCTGCCTCAGCCTCTCGGGTAACTGGGATTAAGGTACACGCCACCACGTCTGGCTAATTTTTGTATTTTGGTAGAGACAGGGCTTTGCCACGTTTTCCAGGCTGGTCTCGAATTCCTGACCTCAAGTGATCCGTCCACTTCGGCCTCTCAAAGTGCTGGGATTACAGGCGTGAGCCACCCTGTGTGGCCTAGACTGAGTGTTAATATTTTTTTCTCTTTTACTCCTGGCAAGCTGTGATATTTTTAATATATAGAACTCTTACTTTCCTACCGGCCCCAAACATAAGAAGGATGAACACCCTAAAAGAAAAATAGGCAAGAGACATTAAATGTAATTTTAAAAGAAATAAGTATACAAATAAATGGCCAGTAGACATAGAATTTTAGCCCCATTATTAATGAAAGAAATACAAAATAAAGCAATAAACTAGTATTTATCCCATTACATTGGCAATCAGAAGAATGCAGCTATGTGGTGACCTGGACATGGTTACTCGTTTCTGTAATTTCAGCTACTCTGGAGGCTGAGCCAGGAGGATTACTTGAGGCCAGGGGTTCAAGACCAGCGTGGGCAAGACCGAGACCGCATCTCTATAAAAAAGTAAAAATAGGCCAGGCACAGTGGCTCATGCCTGTAATCCTAGCACTTTGGGAAGCTGAGGGGGCGTGGATCACTTGAGGTCAGGAGTTCAAGACCAGCCTGGCCAACATGGTGAAACCCTGTCTCTACTAAAAATACAAAAATCAACTGGGAGTGGTGGCACACTCCTGTAGTCCCAGCTACTCGGGAGGCTGAGGCAGGAAAATTGCTTGAACTTGGGAGGCAGAGGTTGCAGTGAGCCAAGATTTCTCCACTGTACTCCATCCTGGGCAACAGAGTGAGACACCATCTCTCAAAAAAAAAAAAAAAAAAAAAAAAAGAGTGATTAAATCATGGTGCATCCATATGTTTGACTATTGTACAACCATTAAATATGATTTAAGATAGTGATCTATAGGAAAGCATAGATGAGACCAGGTGTTGTGGTTCACACCTATAATCCCATCATTTTGGGAGGCTGAGATGGGAGAATTGCTTGAGTCCCAGAGTTCAAGGCCAGCCTGGGCAACATGGCAAGATCACTATCTTCAGAAAATTTAAAAAATTATTAGCCAGGTGTGGTGGCATAAGCCCTTGATCCCAGTTACTTGGGAGGCTGAGGCAAGGGGATTGCATGAGCTTGAACCCAGGAGTTTGAGGATGCAATCAGCTATGATCACGCCACTGCATTCCAGCCTGGACAACAGAGTAAGACCCTATCTCTTAAAAAAAAAAAAGTATAATGAGATATATATATATATATATCTGATATTACCTGCTTCCCCCATTTCTTGAGAAATAATACACCAAAATATAAGCAGTAAAGCAATTGTATGGTGATTTTCCTTACTCTTTTATATGTATTGCATAATTTTCTACAGCATAATAATAAACATGTTTAGTTTTTAAAAAAGCAATCACCAAAGCACTCCCCAGGACCAGCAAGAGTCTAGTAGAATTTATCTCTTTATTATTCTGTGACATGTGAATGGCTGAGAGCAGGTTTCTATATCAGAGATTGGGGGCTCTCCTATCTTGTATAGGTCTCAAGCGAGCAGGGCATCAACTCCAGCATGACCTGTTCTTTGATACCTTGAAGATTCAGTGTGGCTGCTCAGTGAAGGAGGTCTTGGGCAGGGCCGCTCAGCGGCAGATCAATTTTCGGCTTTTTGAGGATGGCACAGTAAGTCAAATTTTCAGTATTTTTACCAGTTTTTCAAATTTTCACATCTTTTCTCATTAAAAGGTTTTCTCTTTGTTTTTAAAATATCAAAAGCAAAACTTCAGGCACAGTCCTATTTTTTCATAAACAAATGTTATTTACAACATGCAATACTGTGATCTTTTCAGTAACGGATCATTCACCCTTTGCTTTCTTTTAGACTTAGTATTTTCATATGTGGGACTGAAATGCACATATTTTGCTCATAATACTCCTCTCTTCACAGTATGACTGACTTTAAGATAAAGGCTCTGATAACTGACATGCAGGTTAAGGGAAGAAAATCTCCCCAATCTCTGATAAGTAGGTTAAGGGAAGAAAAAGATAAGCATGTCTAGCTTCAGAAGGAGTGTCCTGCAGCCATGGAATGTTAAAGTTCGGAGGTGGCTGGCAAAACTCGAAGCCTTTTGGAGCCTGGGACTGGTCTAGCCACCTTCCTCTAAGCCTTAGCTTGGATGTAATTGTACCCTGATATTTTGGAATGATGGGATTTTGTTTAGCGCCATCTCCCCTTTGACCTCTCTTGGGATTCCTCCAGTGATCTGGAGTTTAGAGTTGATGTTTTCCATTTTGTTTTTGTTTCTGTAGCTTGGTATTTCTCTTGATGAAACAGTCAATGAAAAAGATCTGGACGATTTGTTGTGGATCTTTGGTTGTGAGTCATCTGCAGTAAGTAAAATAAAAACATGCATTCCTCGTCATAACTATTGGAGGTGGTAGCAAAAGTAGCTTATCCTCTGAGTGTGGGGGAGAAGGGGCCCAAGTGTGACATTGGTAGCTTGTTGTTAAAATTATTCCGCTGACTGTCCCTTGCTAGTCACTGCTGACAGCTGGAGGTCACTGCTGCAGGGCTCCAGCCAGTATTATGCAGCCAGGCTAGTTGGAAAGATTGTTAATGGTGTTTCA
>NW_026656807.1:0-5450 GCF_009828535.3 Hylobates moloch | reverse complement strand
CAAAACAATAAACATTTTCTAAAAATACATACAAACAAAAAGATGCATATCAAACATATTAGGAAGGCTGCATATGGGAAGACAGGGAATAGAAATGGGGGGTAGGAAATAACGGAAATAAATGAGAGAGGGACTTTGTATGGATCAATGATAATAACTCAATCCTCTATTTGACAAAGAAGAAGGAGAAGGAAGAGGAAGAAAAAGAAAGTGGGATAAAGGATCAGAAAGGGAGGAAAATAGAAAAAGTTAGAGTATGACTCCAGGGTAGACCTGTTTTGTTGTTGCTGGGTTGGTTGGTTGGTTGGTTTGTCTGTTGTATTTTTCATATGTTTCGCCATGTTGGCCAGGCTGGTCTCGAACTCCTAGCCTCAAGTGATCAACCCGCCTCAGCCTCCCACAGTGCTGGGACTACAGGCGTGAGCCACCACATCCAGCCCCCACATTGCATCTGGCCTCCGTGGTAGACCTCCCAGACGGGGCGGCCGGGCAGAGGCGCTCCCCACTTCCCAGAGGGGCGGCCGGGCAGAGGCGCTCCTCACTTCCCAGACGGGGCAGCCGGGCAGAGGCGCTCCTCACTTCCCAGACGGGGCGGCCGGGCAGAGGCGCTCCTCACATCCCAGATGGGGCGGCCAGGCAGAGGCGCTCCTCACATCCCAGATGATGGGTGGCCGGGCAGAGGTGCTCCTCACTTCCCAGACAGGACGGCCGGGCAGAGACGCTCCTCACTTCTTCCCAGACGGGGCGGCCGGGCAGAGGCGCTCCTCACTTCTTCCCAGACGGGGCGGCCAGGCAGAGGCGCTCCTTACCTCCCAGATGGGGCAGCCGGGCAGAGGCGCTCCTCAGCTCCCAGACGGGGCGGCCGGGCAGGGGCGCTCCTCACCTCCCAGACGGGGCGGCCGGGCAGGGGCACTCCTCACTTCCCAGACGGGGAAGTATTTTTAGTAGAGGCGAGGTTTCTCCATGTTGGCCAGGCTGGTCTCGAACTCCTGACCTCAGATGATCCACCGGCCCTGGCCTCCCAAAGTGCTGGGATTACAGGCATGAGCCATAGCACCCGGCCGACCTTAATTTTTAAGCTGTTGTTTAAACTAAAAAGATTTGGGGGAAAACCTGGAATGTAAACGAGCCTCATTCACCTAATACCCAAATGTATTTTCTTGGGCCGCTGCAGTGGCTCACGCCTGTAATTCCAGCACTTTGGAAGGCCAAGGCAGGAGGATACTTTGAGCCCAGGAGACCAGCCTGGGAAACATGGCAAAACCTCGTCTCTACAAAAAATTTTAAAATTAGCCGGGCGTGGTAGTACATGCCTATAGTCCCAGCTCCTCAGCAGGCTGAGGTGGGAGGATCGCTTGAGCCTGGGAGGTAGAGGTTGCAGTGAGCTGTGATTGCGCCACTGCATTCCAGCCTGGGCAAACGAGCAAGACCCTGTCTCAAAAAAAAAAAAAAAGAAAAAGAAAAGAAAAGAAAAAAAAAAAATGTTGTTTCTCCATGTAAATCTGGAGCATAATTCCATGATTATTACCAAAAACAAAACAAAGCAAAAAGCAAAAATGACTTTGTATAGATCCTGCCTCTTCCTGGGAGAAGTAACTACTACCTGATTCTGTTTTCCCAGCACACTATACAATTTTACATGCAGTGAAGAGATAACTACAAAAATAAGATCTTATTATTTATGGTGACCATTCAAATAAAATCTTATGTTTAAGAATAACATGAAATTGGCAGAGACAAGATCACTTGAGGCCAGGAGTTCCACACCAGCGTGGGCAACATAGCAAGACCTTGTCTCTACTAAAATTCGAAAAATTAGCCAGGCATGGTGACACAAGCCTTTAGTCCCAGCTACTTGGGAGGCTGAGGCAGGAGGATTGCTTAAGCCTGGGAGTTTAAGGCTGCAGTGACCAATGATCATGCCACTGTACTCCAGTTTGAGCAAGAATGAGACCCTGTCTCTAAAAATATGAAGGAGGAGGAGGAGGAGGAGGAGGAGGAGGAGAATTCTTATTCTCAAAATTGAGTTTTTCCAACAAATTGCTTCATTTCCTGCACAAGCAGTTAGGACAGGGCATTGAAGACCCCCGCTGCCAGTGTTTGCTGGGAGTCCTCAGAGGAGGGACAGAGCCCCAGGGAGGCCCGCTCCTGCCCGGAGGCACTGGGCACACCTCCTCCCCCTCCTGGCACTAAGCAAGCATGTTGAAGCAGCCTAGCCACACCTGGGCAGAGAGGAGCTGGTCTGCACCAGATTTGGCCATTCCCTCCACAGAGCTTTCTGGAGTTGCCACCTGCCTGGCACTGAGCACGGATCCAGGAGCCAGGACTCCCAGGACTGATACCTGCTCAGCCCTGGCCTCCCCCAGGTAGATGGGGTGGCGGGAGGGAAAGGCAAGCTAGTCATGCACAGATGCACACGTGCGTTCAGGCACCAAGATCCTCCATCCCCGCACCAGATGCGCATACTGTGCCTTGGTGGTACCACTCGCATCCCTTAACTTTTCTCTATCACTGCTGGTAGCACAAGGCTTCCTAATTCCTCCCTGTAACTCCTGTACCCATTTGCCCTTCTACTACAAGTGGTCTTTGCCACCACACCGTGCTTAAAAGTCTTCCATGGCTCCCACTGCCCTGGAGCAAGGCCCTGGCTCCTGCCCACCTCCCCCACTGCAGCCTCCTCCCCCCTTCCCCTAACCTGCAGGCTGCCACCAGCTCCCCAGCCCAGGGGGCCTTCCAGCTACATGCCCTGGAGGAACACCGTGTAAGTTTCTCCTCAATCGGGGATCACCCACTCAGGGGTGAGGCTCCTTAAACAACACACATTCTTTCCCAGGCCTGTCTGCTCCTGGGTCAGATCCAGCACCAAAAATCACAGCTTAGTGATGATCCCTGTAACACGAATTCGGGGCCACTGAAGAACTGCCCCAGGATGGGCTCTAACAGGGGCCTTCAGGGTCAGCCTCCTCTCAGTGAGGTCTCTACAATTCAAGAATAAGGCTGAACACACACCTCGACCCATTTCCTTTTTTTAAATAACTGCTTTCTTGAGTATAACTCATATACAATAACATTCACCCCTTTAAAGTATACAATCAAGGGGTTTTTAGTATATTCACAGAGTTGTACAACCACCACCGTCTAAGTCCAGAACATTTTCATCACCCCAGCAGAAACCCCATGCCCACTGGCAGACCCTCCCCTCTGCACTCTGCACCTGGTAACCACCATTCTGCTGCCTTTGCATATTCAAGCATTTGAAGCATTTGCATATTCAAGATATTTGATACCAATGGATCATACAGTATATTTCTCAACCCGTTTTCACTTCAAATACTAAATAAAAGTCAGCAAATGTGGTAGGGTGCAATATTTATTACAACCAACAGGCTTTAAAATTTCAGAAATTCCTGGGTTTCAAAACACGCATTACATGTAGGAGAAAAGAAATAAATCCACTTTCCCAGACCAGGTACCAGGGGCAGAGTTCACAATAAGCTAACAAAAAGCCACACCCACTTTTATTTTCCACATTTACCCCCTCCTTCTTGCAAAGTACCCCAAGCAAGCTCAGGCTGTAGTTTGAAAAACTTCCCTGACGCCTCCCCCATGTCCTCTACTGGTTCAGAAAAGTGCTGCTTTAGAAACTGGTTCTGATTTCAGTGTGTATAAAACCATCTGAGCCAGTTGTTAAAATTCAGGTTCCTGGGTCCCAGCAACTGTGATTCCAAGGTTTTGCACATGCTAATTAGAATGCAAATGGCAGACAGGCCACATCTCTGTAGAGCAGTTGTACTGAGAACTGCTCTGCTGTGTGGAGCCAGCATCAGCATCACCCAGATGATTCCTAACTTCTGGTTTGGGGTTCAGTAGGTCTAGAGTGGGGTCCAAGAATTTTCATCCCTACCAAGTTCCCAGGGGATACTGATGCTGCTGGTCTGGGAACCACACTTTGAAGACCACTGCTTACCAAGGGCAGCGAGCCCCAGCCAGGATGCCAACTACTGCCCAATGCCTGCTTTTGTAAATAAAGATTTATTGGCACACAATCCGTTCATTTACATACTGTCTACAGCAGCGTTCACGCTATACAGCACGGAGGAGTACCTTGGCCCACAGAGCCAAAAATATTTACTCTCTGGCCCTTTACAGAAGTCTGCTGGCCTCTAGTTTGCAGAGGATCGTCCAAACATTAGAAATATCCTGACCATGTCTATTGTCAAATTGAGACTTCTGGTACTTCATACACATTTCAGAGAATGGAGGACGTGAAATTGCATTAAAACCTAGGGATTTTTTCAAAAGAAAAAGGAAGGCCAGGTACAGTGGCACACACCAGTAATCCTAGCAATTTGGGAGACCGAGGCAGGAGGATCGCTTGAGCCCAGGAGTTTGAGACCAGCCTGGGCAACACGGTGAGAATTCATCTCTAAAAAAAAAAAAAAACTTTTTAATTAGCAGGGCAGGGTGGTGCAGCTGCAGTCCCAGCTACTCGGGAGGGCTGAGGTGGGAGGATTGCTTAAGCCCGGGAATTCAAGACTGCAGTGAGCTAATGATTGTACCACTGCACTCCAGCCTGGGTGACAGAGCAAGACTCTGTCTATTTAAAAAAGGGTGGGGGAGGAATGCAGGCTGCTTCTAGAAGCTGGAAGCTGGGTGTGGCTGGAGCAAAGAGGGTGGGAAAGGATGGAGGGAGGGCCACATGTTGAAGACCCAGCTACAGAAGCCTCTGTGGGCCATAGGATGGTGCCAGCTTCAGCCGATGTATGATGAGACTCTACTGGACAACTCTTCATATTTTCAAAAAAAAAAAAATACTGCAATAAAATAAATCTTGAAGCTTGAAAAACATAATCTGAAAAATAAGAAAATTTTTAAAGGTGGAGGGAGCCAGGCGCGGTGGCTCACGCCTGTAATCCCAACACTTTGGGAGGCCTAGACAGGCAGATCACTTGAGGTCAGTTCAAGACCAGCCTGGACAACATAGTGAAACCCCATCTCTACTAAAAATAAAAATAAAAAAAATTAGCTGGGTGGGGTGGCAGGTGCCTGTAGTCCCAGCTACTCGGGAGGCTGAGGCAGGAGAATCGCTTGAACCCAGGAGGCGAAAGTTGCAGTGAGCCGAGATCGCACTACTGCACTCCAGCCTGGGCAACAGAGCGAGACTCCCTCGCTAGATGTGATCTCGAAGATCACGATCAACTGGCAGGGTGGACTCGACGTGATGCCTGCTAGGAGCAAGGTGACAGGGAAGCATGAAGGACAGTGCTTTTCAAGCCTGGGATAGCAGGGAGGCCTTCACCAGAAGAGCTGTTGCGCAGCCATTAGTACCTGTATTGGGGAAACACAGCATACAAGCAATACGCTTACAGCCTCGGTGGCGAAAATGTTTTCACGTCAGAGACCGAGAACTTTTGCAGTTGTTTATGTCATCCCTTCTTCTCCAGACAGAA
>NW_026656806.1:0-5451 GCF_009828535.3 Hylobates moloch | reverse complement strand
CGTGTTGGTCAGGCTGGTCTCGAACTCCCGACCTCAGGTGATCCACCCACTTCAGCATCCCAAAGTGCTGGGATTACAGGCGTGAGCCACTGCACCTGGCCACGAAAAAAAACTTTATTGTTGTTGTTGTTGTTGTTGTTGTTGTTAAGACACGGTTTTACTCTTATCGCCCAGGCTGGAGTGCAATGGCGTGATCTTGGCTCACTGCAACCTCCGCCTCCTGGGTTCAAGCAATTCTTCTGCCTCAGCCTCCGGAGTAGCTGGGATTACAGGCACCCGCCACCACGCCCAGCTAATTTTTGTATTTTTAGTAGAGACAGGGTTTCGCTGTGTTGGCCAGGCTGATCTTGAACTCTTGACCTCAGGCTTCGGCCTCCCAAAGTGCTGGGATTACAGGCATGAGCCACCTCCCCTGGCCAAAAAAAAAAAAAATCTTTTGTGTTTTTTTGTTTGTTTGTTTGTTTGTTTTGTTTTTGAGACAGAGTCTCTCTCTGTCACCCAGGCTAGAGTGCAGTGGTGCAATCTCGGCTCACTGCAAGCTCTGCCTCCCGGATTCACGCCATTCTCCTGCCTCAGCCTCCCGAGTAGCTGGGACTACAGGCGCCCGCCACCACGCCCGGCTAATTTTTTGTATTTTTTTAGTATAGATGGGGTTTCACTGTGTTTTTTTGTTTTTGTTTGTTTGTTTTGAGATAGGGTCTTGCTCTGTCACCCAGCTGGAGTTCAGTGACGTTACCACAGCTCACTGCAACCTTGACTTCCCCAGCTCGAGTGATCCTTCCACTTCAGCCTCCCAAGTAGCTGGGACTACAGGCACATGCCACCAACCCTGGCTAATTTTTGTATTTTTTTTGTAGAGATGGGGTTTTGCCATATTGCCCAGGCTGGACTTGAATTCCTGAGCTCAAGCAATCCACCGGCCTCGTCCTCCCAAAGTGCTGGGAATACAGGCGTGAGCCGCCGCGCCCAGCCAATTTTGAATTACCTGAGTAGGGACAATGTAACTTTTCTGGTGCTCAGGTTCTCCAAGGATCTTAATCTGGCCCTGCTGGGACCCCTTTCTCCTATAGTGTGATTCTTGGAGCAAATACCCGGCCAGACTTGGATCTCCGAGACCCCATCTGTGATGACTTCTTCCAGCTGTGGCAAGACACGGCTGAGAGCAACGCCAATATCTACGAGCAGGTGGGAACTTGGGAGGGGAAGGGGAGAGTGGCCTTGGGAAATTTGTGGATTATCCTCTCGGGGTAGGATGGAGAGAAGCTCCACCACACAGTCATTCTCGGAAGGGGGATGAGGGCCTGGGGACATTTGCTATCAAGAGATTTAGTGGCCCAGGTCGGGTGCAGTGGCTCATGCCTGTAAACCCAGCACTTTGGGAGGCCGAGGCGGGTGGATCACCTGAGGTCAGGAGTTTGAGATCAGCCTCCCAACATGGCGAAACCCCGTCTCTACTAAAAATACAACAAAATTAGCTAGGTGTGGCTGGGAGGCTGAGGCAGGAGAATCTCTTGAACTCGGGAGGCAGAGGTTTCAGTGAGCCGAGATCACGCCATTGCACTCCAGCTGCCTAGGCAACAAGAACAAAACTCGTCTCAAAAAAAAAAAAAAGTACAAAAGTTAGCCGGGCATCGTGGTGGGCGCCTGTAATCCCAGCTACTCGGGAGGCTGAGGCAGGAGAATCACTTGAACCTGAGAGGTGGAGATTGTAGTGAGCCGAGATCGCACCATTGCACTCCAGCCTGGGCAACAAGAGTGAAACTTAATCTCAAAAAAAAAAGAGAGAGAGTTAGTGGCCCAAGGTCAATGGGGGTATGGAGAGATGGTATGGGGGAAGGGGTCTAGCCTAGTTGGACTTAGATTATTGGGAGACTCTCCCCAAGCCTTATTGGCGTCCATGCCCCTGCCCACAGATCTTCCGCTGCCTGCCGTCCAATGCCACGCGTTCCCTGCGGACACTCCGGGAGTACGTGGCCGTGGAGCCCTTGGCCACAGTCAGTCCCCCCTTGGCTCGGTCTGAGCTCACGCAGGTCCAGGGCCACCTGGTCCACTTCCCCCTCAAGTTCCTAGAGGATGAGTCTTTGCTGCCCCCGCTGGGTAGCAAGGAGGGCATGATCCCCCTAGAAGTGTGGACATAGTTGAGGCCCCCATCAGGGAGAGGTCACCAGCTGCTGTGCCCCACCAGGTCTGGCTCCCTGCCCCTTAACCCCAAGGACTGAGGGCAGTGCCCTTTGAGATCTGGGGAGGCAGGCATCCCTGAAGGGAACTAGAGGTGTTACAGAGGACCTTTACGTGAGAAATAGCCGAAGAGGGCACTCCCAACCTTGGGCTGGGGAGGAGGAGAGAGTCCCAGAGAAGCTCATCCCCCCTGCTGCCCAGTGCAAACCACTTCTCCATGCTGCAGAGGAGAAGCACAGCTCCTGCCAGGGTGAGCAGGGTCAAGCCTCTTATTCCAGGAGAAGGGGGCTCTGCCCCAGGCCCTACTACCCATTGTTCCCTTCCTCCTCCTGCCCTTGAACCCCCTCCCTGTCCCAGGGCCCTCCCAGCCCATTGCTACCAAGGTGGAGGGAAGGAGAAAGCCACTTCTGGCTTCAGCCCCCACCAGGGGAAGGAAGGAGCGCACATTAACTCCCTCCACCGGCCTGCTGACAGACACTAACTTTGTATCCATTCAATAAGCATTTCATAAATAAAGGTGTAGAAAAGGTACATGTGTCTTCCTTGGAGGAACTAAGTGCTCGTTCGAGCCTCCCGTTCCTGCCCACACAGGGCACCAGTCCCCTTCACCTTATCTCCACCCTCCTCCTTTCTTCTTTCTCCTCTCTCCACCTCTGTTCTACCTATCTGTGGCTTCGGGAGCTCAGTCACCTGGCTCCTGAGAGGAGAAGGTGTTGACACAGTGCTGCCTGGGTAATGGGCAGGGCCCAACCAGGGCACCTGGAGAACTGTGGAAGCTGCTATCACAACCGCAGGTGAGGGAGATGCTCTGAGAAGGACCTGGAGAGGCTGCCTCTTGTTCAAGCAACAGCCCTGGTAGAGGCTTAATGAAGCCCCTGTGGGAGTGGTTAAGGGTATAGGCTTAAGGTCAGGAAGACCTGGACCCAAATCCTGGACTCCTCAATGAGAAGCTAGGTGAACTTGTCAAGTCATATCACTTCTCTGGGCCTCAGTGGTCCCAGCTGGGAAATGGGGATAATACTTACATGACTAGCTTGCTGTCAAGACTCAGCCATTGACTTAAATATTTATTGATTCCCTGCTATTTGCCAGCTCTGTTCTAGACTCATAGAAGTGAGTGCAACAAAGTCCTCACCCTTATGGCACTTCTTTTCTGGAGCCTCACTGTCCAGTATAGTAGCCACTAGCCACGTTTGGCTGTTTCTTTTTCTATTTATTATTATTATTATTTTTTTTTTTGAGACAGAGTTTCAGTCGTTGCCCAGGCTGGAGTGCAATGGCGCGATCTTGGCTCACCGCAACCTCTGCCTCCTGGGTTCAAGTGATTCTCCTGCCTCAGCCTCCCGAGTAGCTGGGATTAGAGGCATGTACCACCACGCCCGGCTAATTTTATATTTTTTAGTAGAGATGGTGGGGTTTCTCCATGTTGGTCAGGCTGGTCTCGAACTCCTGACCTCAAGTGATCCGCCTGCCTCAGCCTCCCAAAGTACTGGGATTACAGGCGTGAGCCACCGCGCCCGGCCCCAAAATAATTTCAATTAGAAAAAAGTGTAGGTCGGGCATGGTGGCTCATGCCTGTAATCCCAGCACTTTGGGAGGCCGAGGTGGGGGGATCACAAGGTCAGGAGATAGAGACCATCCTGTCTAACACGGTGAAACCGCGTCTCTACTAAAAATACAAAAACAGCCGGGCGTGGTGGCACACGCCTGTAGTCCCAGCTACTGGGGAAGCTGAGGCAGGAGAATCGCTTGAACCTGGGAGGTGAAGGTTGCAGTGAGCTGAGATAGCGCCACTGCACTCCAGCCTGGGCGACAGAGCGAGACTCCGTCTCAAAAAAAAAGAAAGAAAAAAATGTAGCACAAGTCCTGGCTCTTGCCCTTCATTCCCACAGCCTCACGCCCCAGTCTCAGAACTGACCGCAGATGCAGGAGGAAACCGAGGGGAGTGAAGTATGGAGATTAGGAAGCCTTCCTGGAAGAGAGATGTGCTGGGTGGGTGAGGCATGAAGAGGGGAAGATGTTGCTCTGCCGCATCCTCTCCTTGGAGTTCAGCCCTCAGTCCTCACAAGAAGCTGAAGAAGCTACTTCTGTGCCAGAAGTCCCCCCTCCTACATATAGCGGTCTCCTGGTACTAATTGGCGTCCTGTTAATTAGCCTCATTGTCAGCACTAACCGCCTCTTTCCTGAGGGGGACCATTACCTCATTCACTGTGGAGTGAGATAGAGGCAGCGGTTGCCCCAGGCTGGGCCAGGGGTGCCCAGGGCTTCTGCTTCAAACTCTCTGCCTTCCCCTCCCTAGTCCTGGAGGTTTTTGTTTGTTTTGGGTTTTTTTGAGACAGAGTCTTGCTCTGTCACCCAGGCTGGAGTGCAGTGGCACAATCTTGGCTCACTGCAACCTCCACCTCCCGGGTTCAAGCAATTTTCCTGCCTCAGCCTGCCGAGTAGCTGGGATTACAGGTCCCCCGCACCATGCCCGGCTAATTTTTGTATTTTTAGTAGGCACGGGGTTTCACCATGTTGGACAGGCTGGTCTGGAACTCCTGACCTCGTGATCCACCCGCCTCAGCCTCCCACAGTGCTGAGATTGCAGGCATGAGCCACTGTGCCTGGCCTAGTCCTGGAATTTTTTAAATGGAGACCAACCAGTGAGGGGGGGTGGGCGGTGGAAGCAGAGGGCTTAGAATCAGAAGAGTTGGCTCTAAACCCAGAATGGAAAGAGTAGGCTCTATGACTGAGGCATTAGTAAATGTATTGAGGACCTAGTATATGCTAAGTGCTTTACATATATTACTTTATCCTAACCTCCCTATTATTATCATCTCCATTTTACAGATGACAGAGTTGAGCCTCAGAGAGGTTAGTGATTTGCCTAAAGCACTACCTCCAAATTCTGTGCTTTTTCCTACTATCCCACGGTCTTGACTTTGAACTGCTACAGTGCCCACCCAGACAACAGATGCCTTCATAACTTTTTTTTTTTTTTTTTTTTGAGACGGAGTTGGCCGGGCGCGGTGGCTCATGCTTGTAATCCCAGCACTTTGGGAGGCCGAGGCGGGCGGATCACGAGGTCAGGAGATCGAGACCATGGTGAAACCCCGTCTCTACTAAAAATACAAAAAAATTAGCCTGGCGTGGTGGCGGGCGCCTGTAGTCCCAGCTACTCGGAGAGGCTGAGGCAGGAGAATGGCGTGAACCCCAGAGGCGGAGCTTGCAGTGAGCCGAGATCGCGCCACTGCACTCCAGCCTGGGCGACAGAGCGGGACTCCGTCTCAA
>NW_026656805.1:0-5452 GCF_009828535.3 Hylobates moloch | reverse complement strand
AACATGGCACATGGATACATATGTAACAAACCTGCACATTGTGCACATGTACCCTAAAACCTAAAGTATAATAAAAAAAAAAAAAATCTGTGTTTTGAAAATCTTCTCTAGCTCTGTTATCAACATTGGATACGAAAAGGATAAGATTATTTAATTTAAAAACATGGTGCAAACCAAGCCTCAAACTCATAAATAACTTCATTGTGGACATGGAAGGTATACTGATGATTTAGAGATAGGCTAAATTACTGTACATAAATCCAGAAAATTCAGCTGATAGTTGCTCAGATATTGTTTTCAATAAAGGTTATTCTAAGTGAAAATGCGTTTTTGAGGGTGCAGCAGTTACGTATCATATGTCTATCTCCAAGGATGTTATGAGGTTGGTAAATAGTTTCTTGTTAAGTGCCTTAAGCATTTAGGAGAAAAAAAAATGTTCTGTAAATGTAAAGTGCTATTAGGATCTCTACAAATTGAAATATGAAAAACGAATGCATATTAACATCTATCTTGGGCATTGTTTAGCAAATCCAAGCTGAAAATTAGAAATCAATTGTATATAATATAAAGGCATCTAAGTTTTAAGATGAAAGATAAATAATATGAATATACACAACTAAGTAGGGAGAAAGAGCAACTTGGGAACGCAGGATTCACTCACAATTTTGGACTCTTGGGCTTGTGAGGAGTTTCCCCACAAAGCAGCTGTATGCTGTATATGAGACATAGATCCCACTGAGACACAGAAATTTGGAGAAGGCTTAAATGTGTTTTGAGTCACTCTGGCCTCATTCTCTCGAGAAGGATTGAGCAGTTGTGAAGCAGTTAGAGCTTTGGTTTTTTTTCTTGTGGGTTTTGCTTAGAATCTACACTTAAAAGGGTTTGCTGCAGGTGTTGTGAGAAGCAGCCTATTGAATGTCAGTAAAGATCCCTTACAGAAGAAATGAGGTTCATTAGAAAACTCAACCTTGTGTTAAGTTGGCCTGAACTTGTCAGGCAGGAAAGGGAGAGTAACAGAAGAGGAAATAGGGACGACACAGTGTTGCAGTTGGCCGGTATTCCACAGATGCATATTGCTGCCGGGGCAGTGACTCCCACAGCCTACACTGGGTCTGATCCAGATGCATTCGGCCTCCCCTTTTGAATAGTAAATCTGATTAAACCCACCAGACTTCTCATCTTTGCCAAGCTGTATACTGCTCCCTATGCAGGTATTCTTTCAACCTATTCCATCACATTCTCCCCATCCTGCTGTGACCCTTCATCCCCCTTGCTAACCTCTGCTTCCTTCTCCCAGAAATTCTTTCTCTGTGCTCTTGACAGTTGAATTGCTTTGCAAGTTTAACCCCTTAATTATGCATTTCTTTATCTTCTGTCTTAACTGAAAACCAGCTGTCCATTGAGTCCATCTGCATGTCCTACAGCATGATGTGCTGCCAGGATAGCAAGTGAAATCTGTGTTTATTTCCATTTCCAATGTTATTTCCATCCTCTTGTAAAATCTCATGTGTTCTATATACACCACATTGTACTCTTCTGTGTTGCTATTATCTATGGATTCTGTGGGCTAAAGACTTGGGTACCTGGCCTTCTCCTTATTCCAAATCCTGTCACTATCTATGTGATCCCACATCTATGTGTAAAATATATCCAATGCATAGACCTCTAGGTTTCTTACTCATCTCTAGTGACTTTCATGTCCTCTACACTCTCTTGTCACAGTCAGATTATTGTCTTCAACAAGAGCATCTCTACCTTTTATCCTTTTATAATAGAATCATATTCTCCACACACTAATTCCAACCAACCATATTTCTAGTTTCTTTACTCCTTTGTTTCTTTTTTCTTTTCTTTTTTTTTTTTTTTTTTTTTTTTTTTTGACGGAATCTCCCTCTGTCGCCCAGGCTGAAGTGCATTGGTGCCATCTCAGCTCACTGCAAGCTCGGCCTCCCGGGTTCACGCCATTCTACTCCCTCAGCCTCCCGAGTAGCTGGGACTACAGGCATCTGCTACCGCGCTCGGCTAATTTTTTGTATTTTTTTTAGTAGAGACGGGGTTTCACCATGTTAGCCAGGATGGTCTCGATCTCCTGACCTTGTGATCTGTCCACCTCGGCCTCCCAAAGTGCTGGGATTACAGGTGTGAGCCACCGCGCCCGGCCCGTTACTCCTTTGTTATTCCTACAGTTGCTCTTTAAGTTTAGAAAACTTTTCTGCCCTTTATTTTCATTTACTCTGAGTTTATAGACTTTCTCTTTCCAACCTAGACTTCATGGTCAATCACTCAAACAACTCTCCTACAAAAATTTTCAGACCCCAGAAATATTCACCGTTGCCTGAAGACTCTAGGTTCTCCTTTGCCTTCTTTTCTTTGTCTTTGTTATTTCCACTGTTGGTACTTCTCCAAATTTTTTGCCTGGTTAATTCATACTCATCCTTCAAGACTCAGTTGCATTCTAAGGGTTGCTTTCCTAGACGT
This sequence comes from Hylobates moloch, assembly GCF_009828535.3. Lineage (NCBI taxonomy): Eukaryota > Metazoa > Chordata > Mammalia > Primates > Hylobatidae > Hylobates > Hylobates moloch. The sequence continues at coordinate 2,974 of NW_026656805.1, read as the reverse complement.
TTTGCCTCCTTCCTTCTCTCCCATTCTGCAAAAAATACCCTCCTTCTGTGCTCTTTTGCTACTCTTCTATTTCCATTCCAAAGTGCTTATCACACTGTATTAAATTTCCATTTAGTTGTCTGTCTCTCTCAATAGACTGCAAGATTCGTGAGTTAAATATCTTGTCTGTCTCAACTTTAATTATATTCTTAATACCTAGATCTGTTGTTGGCACAATTTCAGTGCTCAGTAAATACTTAATAAATAAATCCTCAAAATAGCCATATCTTTCAAATTTTCATGCCTTTTTATTTTTCCCTCAGCCTGTATTATATTTTGCCTCTATCCAGTTATTCACCTGACTAAACCTCAGCCCAGGTTACACTTCTTCCATGAAGTCTTCTCTGATCTATCTCCCTTTCTCTGGACTTGCATAACAACCTGTACATCATTATGTCATTTTTCATAAAATATTGTAGTCCAACTGTTGATGACATTTTTTCTCCATAAAAGACAGTGAATTATAAAGAAGGACTATAATTTATAAATATTCCGTCATGAACTAGAATGAGGTCTAGCCCAGAAGACCTTAATAAATGTTGATTTAATTGTATGCAAAATTATATTTTATCTGTACAAAGCCATTTATTTCAACCAATAACATAACTTTTGACCTCAATCAGATGATCCCAATTACCTATTTTCTCTCAACAGGCTCTGGGAAAACCCCAAAGGAATGGATTTATTCTTAAGTGAGACTCATAAACGTCTTGATCTGAGAACTTGGTTGTTTCCTGCTGCTAATATTTAGTATGCAGACATTTTCTGCCCATCCCATTCCCAAATATTTGACTAGATTATTAAATATCTACATTTCTGTGTCTCTTCTGTCTCTATAAATGTTAACATTTTTGACTGCCTACTTTTTTGACTCCTCACTTGACTTTGTTATCTTGCCCGTCCACCTGATTTCTGAAACATCCTCTCTAGACTTTTACTCTTAACATGAAAGCCCTAAGCCCTTGACCCTGAATCCAGTTTGCAGTTAAATTTGCTTTTACTCAAACATTGCAACAAATGCCTTTATTTTGGCAGAGACAGCATTATGTAGAAATTAATACCATAAATATGTTTTTATATTAAAGAATATGTATTAAAACCTGACACCTTTGTGAGGATCTCTCTTACACCAGTCTCAATGGAAAGAACAGTTATCAAATTCTCTGATGCCAAGACCCCTGTGTTAGCTCTACTGAGGAAGAGCTTCAAATCCTGCCAAATTCACCAGTGTTCCAAAAAATCCCATCTGGGACCCAGATGGAAGGCATGAGCCTATGATCACAGTCCCCAAGGGTTTTGGATATGATATGTGTCAGCTTTCTGTGCTAGAGATCAGGTCTAGCACTGTCACGGTCTTTGCATAGATTTCACTAGAGAATTCCTGAGCAACAAGCAATATCAGACTTTTTTTTTTTTTTAAGTTGTAGGCTCTCAGGAGAATTGCCAAGATATTGTTAAAGATCTTAGTCCAAATCCGTCTGTTCTGTTTGATTCTGTCTTGAATCCTGCTTTCACAATCATTTTGCTTTCACTCCATTTTGCCTCAGATAACTTTCTTGAATTGGACTAGGTACTGATTCTTCTGGCCTCTAAACTCAAGTTATTACCCCTGGTAGTTTCCACCTTTTCCTTAACCATAATCTGTCAGCTCATCAGAGAGAAGAGCAAAAGCCAAAAAGGAAAGAGAATAGCTGTATCACCATGACCGCCGCCAGCACACAACAATAACAAATGCTGTAGTGAGCTACACAGAAGAAGGAAATGCAGAAGGAAATATAGGTTTGAAATATTAGTAATTGTAATAACTAAAAATGGATCAGTTACTAGCAAGTATATAAAGCAAAGGAAAATCACCTAGGTATTTTTTACTAAATTATTTTTAATGGTACTTAACACTATTTTTTTTTTTACAAAAGTGATTCTGATTGCTCATCAAAATGATTGGTGAGGTTTTTCAGCATATGAGTAGATGGTCATATCCAACCCATAGTCTCACTCAGTAGGTCAAGGATAAAGCCTCAAATCAAGTAGTAATGTGAGATAGTGTGGTATAATATGAAGGTAATAGGGTTTGGAGTAAGACATACCTGTCTTTGAATATCAGGTTGGTTACCTACTAGTTGTGTGTGATCTTGGACAAGTCATTTGATCTCAATAAATTTTAGCTTGCCAGTCTGTAAAATTTGGCATCTTATTGCCTATTTCAAAGAACAAAACAAAAACAGTGGTTTAAATAAAACACAAGTATATTTTTCTCTCATGTTTATTTCTGTGACCCTCCAAGTCTTGTGGATCCATATATGACCATAGAGTCTACAAACACTGTAAAATGCTATGCAAAACTACATAGGTATGATTCACTCATTTATTTTCAATATAGGCCCCACCCTATTCTAAATGCTTAACATACATTAACTCAATTCATCTTCACAAAAACTCTGTTACGTTTGTACCATTTTGATTATGCTTCTATTGCAAATGAGGTAACTGAGTCACAGAGAGATGAAGTAATGTCCTCAAGGTCACAGTGTCCTGGCAGAGCTGGGTTTCAAATTCAGGCAGTGCATCTCTAGAGTCTACATGCTTAACCTACTGCTGTCTGCTACTCCTGCACTACCTGTGGCTTGAATCCAGAACTTTAATGGGATTTTTAAAGGTTTCTGTGACATCACATAGGGCTAAGAACTCAGTATTGGGGGAAGGACACGTAGAAACTAATAAGTATACTAATGTGACACATGCTATAATAAAGATTTATGGCTGGTGCTATATGAGAGAGCATTAAGAAGACAAATACCATTTGACCCAGCCATCCCATTACTGGGTATATACCCAAAGGAGTATAAATCATGCTGCTATAAAGACACATGCACACGTATGTTTATTGCGGCACTATTCACAATAGCAAAGACTTGGAACCAACCCAAATGTCCAA
>NW_026656804.1:0-5454 GCF_009828535.3 Hylobates moloch | reverse complement strand
AATGGAGTGGAGTGGAGTGGAATGGGAATGAATGGAATGGAGTGGAGAGGAGTGGATTAGAGTGTATTCGAGTAGAATGGATTGGAATGGAATGGAATGGAGTGGAGTGGATTAGAGTGTATTCGAGTAGAATGGATTGGAATGGAATGGAATGGAATGCAGTGGATTGGAGTGGAATGGTATGGAATGGAAGGGAATGGAATGGAATGCAATGGAATGGAATGGAGTGGAAAGAATGGAGTGGAGTGCTGTGTAGTGGAAAGGAGTAGAAAGGAATGGAGTGCAGAAGAGTGGAGTGGAATGCAATGGAATGGAAAGGAATGGAGTGGAGTGGTGTTTCTCTGTCTGTCTCTTTCTTTCTGTCTCTCTGTCTGTCTCTGTCTCTCTCCCTCTCTCTCTCCCTCTGTGTGTGTCTGCCTTCCATCTTACTCTCTTTCTCTGCCTGTCAGTCATCCTGTCTGTCTGTCTCTCACTCTGTCTGTCTCTCTCCCTCTCTCTCTCTCTCTCCCCCTCTGTGTGTGGCTGCCTTCCATCTTACTCTCTTTCTCTGCCTGTCTGTCATCCTGTCTGTCTGTCTCTCACTCTGTCTGTCTCTCTCCCTTCCTGTCTCCCTGTTTCTCTCTCTTTCTGTTTCTCTCGGTCTCTGTCCATCTCTGTCTTTCTCTCTCTCTCTCTCTGTCTTTCTGTCTTTGTGTATCTTTGTCTCTCTCTGTCTGTCTCTCTCTATCTCTGTCTCTCTCTCTCTCTCTCACTTGCTCGCTCGCTCTCTGGCTCTCGCTATCTCCCGTCCTCTCTTTCTTTGCAAAATAAGCTCAAGTACATCTAACCTCATCCATTACCAAGGCCTGAATTCTTAACATCAGACATCCCAGATTTGATCTCCCTACAGAATGCTGTACAGAACTGGCGAGTGGATTTCTGGACTTGGATAACTCATAGATACTTCTCTCCATTTCCACAACTACCCACGGCCCCTTGTGAAACCACAGGCTCTTTGAAAAAAAATCTCAGAAGTGGTTTTGGGTTTTTGGCTGGAGGCCTAAGCCTGCTGCGGACTTTCCTGCCCAGGATTCTGTGTGAACAAAAGTGCCTCTGCTGGGAGCTGGGATCCTCGGGACAGTGCTTGCTAGCGCTGGATGAGTCTCTGGAAGGACACACAGGACTGCGCAAAGCTGACCTGTCCCACCGAGGTCAAATGGATACCTCTGCATTGGCCCGAGGCCTCCAACGTACATCACCGTCACCGACCGTCACCGTCAGCATCCTTGTGAGCCTGCCCAAGGCCCCGACTCTTGGGAGGCTCCTGGGAGCCCGGCCTTGGTCAGCTAAAGTCCAGAGGGATGGTGACTTCCACCCACAAGGTCCCCACTGAACTGTGAAGATGTGGAGCGTAGGTCAGAGAGGGGACCGGGGTGGGGGGTGGGGGACACGTCCTGACAGGCGAGGAGTTCCCGAGGCTCTGGCCACTCCACCCACGTCCCACGTCCCGGGCACCCGCGGGACACCTCCGCTTTATCCCCTCCTCTGTCCACAGCCACCCCCACCACACCCCACAAACCACGCACACACGCTGGAGGTTACAAAACCACACAGCATGAATAGAGCCTGGCGGAGCGAAAGCCCATTTCACGAGGCGCGGCGGGGGTGGGGTGCGGGTTGTGGGGTCTGTAGAGAGCCCGATTCTCCCTCTTGTGTGGCTACAGGCTAGAAATGAATATTGCTTCTTGGGCGGAGGGGCTTCCTTAGGCCATCACCGTTTGTGGGACTATCTCTCAAACCCTCCCTTGAGGTCACAAAATAGATTCCGCCCCACCCCTCGACGTTCCCCGCCCCACCCCCCGCCCCGGTGCTGGATGTATCCTGTCAAGAGACCTGAGCCCGACACGTTGAGCTAAACACCTTCATTGGCTTTGCGTGTTTGTTTCTTTCTGAGATGGAGTCTTGCTCTGTCGCCCAGGCTGGAGTGCAGTGGCCTGACCTCAGCTCACTGCAACCTCTGCCTCCTGGGTTCAAGTGATTCTCCTGCCTCAGCGCCACCATGCCCGGCTCATTTTTTTATTTTTAGTAGGCACGGGGTTTCACCCTGTCTCATTGGTTTTCACTGGAGATTCTAGATTCGAGCCACACCTAATGCCGTGCCACAGAAAGACTTCCTTTTTTCTTTTTTTTTTGAAAGCACAACGTATCTGCTTTATTTGAGTGGCTTCGTATATCATTTTAGTTGTGTTACAAATGAAGAAAAGGTATTAAACACTGTGCTAATGATAGTGAAAGCGAAAACAAAAGAAAGGCTACCTATTTTGTAGTTAAAATATAGCGGCTCAGAATTCAGAGCTACCTAAATACGTCAGCATTTACACTCTTCCTAGGAAAAGCTTGCCAATCTGAATATTCCTCCTTTAAAGACAATTTTTGATAGGGTGAAGTTTTTTAAGAACGTGACTCCTGCAAATTAGCTGAACAGACAATACACATTTACAGAAAACAACACGAGGATCCACCGGACTTGGGAAAAAAATCAAAAACAGCACAAGTCTCATGAAGAACTGAGTTCTTAAAATATGACGGAGAACATAGCTATCGGAAGAGAAGGCAGTATTGGCAAGTTGATTGTTACATTGGTCAGCAATAGCTAGCAGTATGTTTTTGGCCATCTTTCAGGCAATGTAACTACTACAGCAAAATGAGATATAATCCGTTAAACAACATATTCACAAATCAAAAAATGTTTTAGTAATAGAATGCTTCAGATTTAGAAGCAAATCAAATGATACAACTCCACTGCTGTAATACTTAACCCCAAAGATAACCGTATCTGACAAAAAAAACTACCACAGAGTTATGACTTCAGAATTATAGTTTCTCTTGGTATTTCTTTATGTTTTTTTTTTTAATTTTTTTTTCTTCAGACGGCATCTCGCTCTGTTGCCCAGGCTGGAGTGCAATGGGGTGATCTCGGCTCACTGCTGCCTCCACCTCCCGGGTTCAAGCGATTCTCCTGCCTCAGTCTCCCACGTAGCTGGGACTACAGGCACCCTCCACCACGGCCACCTAAGTTTTATACTCTTAATACAGACGGGGTTCCACCACATTGGCCAGGATGGTCTCAATCTCTTGACCTTGTGACCCGCCCGCCTCGGCCTCCGAAAGTGCCAGGATGGCGGCAGGTGTGAGCCACCACGTCCGGCCTTCTCTTGATGTGTAAACTATTTCTTTTCTTTTCTTTTCTTTTTTTTTTTTGAGACAGAGTCTCGCTCTGTCGCCCAGGCTGGAGTGCAGTGGCACGATCTCGGCTCACTGTAAGCTCCGCCTCCCGGGTTCACGCCATTCTCCAGCCTCAGCCTCCCGAGTAGCTGGGACTACAGGCGCCCGCCAACACGCCCGGCTAATTTTTTGTATTTTTAGTAGAGACGGGGTTTCACCGTGTTAGCCAGGATGGTCTCGATCTCCTGACGTCGTGATCCGCCCGCCTGGGCCTCCCAAAGTGCTGGGATGACAGTCTTGAGCCACCGCACCCGTCCACCTGATGTGTAAACTATTAAGTCAGTCCAGAAAAATACAACCAATGTCAACAGTACGTATGGTGTTGAGGCAGAAGTAGGACCAAACGTTTTCATATCTTATTCAGTTGATAACAATATGACCTAGGCAGTAATTTCTGATGTGTCTACTGATACACAAGTACAAAACGGTAAACCAGGGATACTGCTAAATAAAAGGGTACACTAACTTCTAAATAGTAACTCCATCAACTGGAACACTGTCAAAAAGCAGCAACTAGTGAATTGTTGCAATATTTTTTTCTATTATCCAATAAGTGGATTCTGCTATTCCTTTCCAATTTCCCAAGCACTTTTTGTCCCCATCACCATTTCGGTGTTCGAAGAAAAGGTAACACATCCAGTCACAAAACTAAAGAAACACACACACAAACGAAAGACAACTACAGTATCTGCAAAATTTGGTAGAAGACTGAAACTGTTGAGTATAAGGATCTGGTATTCTATTATCATTAGTTAATTTAAGAGTTTGTTAAAGACATACATTTCGTAAGAGAGCATTTCAGTTAGATGTTATTGAGCAGTATGTACCATCCCTAGGTATTTGTAACCAAATTCATGGCAATAAAGAGCTATCTAACAAGAAAAATTAGCGAGTACCGGCACCATCAATAAGAGCTTGTCTTTACACTTCATTGCCGCTTACCATGCGTTACAATGTCTAGGATGGACTCTGATAGCATTTCGAAAACAAGCTAATGCTTTGTCCGATTCTACAGTGAAGACAAACTCCCGCCCTAATACAGTAGAGGCCTAAGCATGATGTGGATCCACTTCGATAGCTCTCTGGAAGAATTTAATTGCCATATCATGTGCCTGTTGCAAGCGGAAACAGTTCCCTGTGGCACGCCAGGCCTCTGGCTGGCGAATTTTTATCCATGTCTGTCAAGTCTTTTGACAGAACTGAAAGAGCAACATCTTTTTGAGGATGCCAAAGTGTTGCGGAGCAGATCTCCATGCCTTCGGCCCTATAATTCTCCATCCTTCTTACCTCTGAGAAGATTCTTTCAGCTTGCGTGGACTCTGAAAGCTCAAGATAGGCCCTTCCAATTTGGCACAGTACCCAACCAGCATTGTAGTGGTGAGAAGGTAGATGGCACGAAATATTGATAGCTTGTTGGCAGTGGTAAGAACACAAAGCTAAATAACCTTTCCCCCTTTCACGAAGAAGGCTCATCAAGCCTTCTGCTGCTGCTTTTTGTAGATTAAAAGCCTGAATCTGAGGTGTGATTGTGGATATTTTCCCTTCTGAGATGACGGAAGAGTCCAATTTTGTCATTTCCAGGCTGCCATTGACGTGAGGTTGAGTCAGTCCTCCTTCGTTAGTTTTACTTTTTGTTTTTCTGTTTGGGATTTTAGGTGGACACTTCATTTTTAATTTTTTTCTTATTCTCCTTGGTTGTGGAGCTGTCACTGGTCAAGAGTCATGGATTTCTTCGAGGCAGTGCATTTAGGGGAGATGCCACAGTGGGGCTCGATACCTGAGGTGATGCCCTTGTTTGTGTTTTTGCAAGAATTGGAGTTACCTCTCGGCTATGTCCACTCTGCGAGAAGACAGGCTGTGCTCCAGTTCGGCCGATTCTGGCAACAGGCTTTTTCGAAGGGGCTCCGGTGGATGGCACGTCAGTGACAGAAGGTGTCTGATACTAGTGTAGTTTTGTAAATAGGATCCATCTCCCGGACCTGGGGTTTCTAATGGCAAAATCCCAACACTTGGAGTTCATTGGACTAACAGCTGCTGGTCGTCCTGATAAACTCCGACCAGTTTTTGGTTTATTTTGAACCTGCGTAGATAATATGGAAGTTCCTGTTCCCAGTGGGACAGTATCAGGTGAAATGACAGCTGGATCAATAGAAGACACTGGGGAATCTGTATTCGAGGAGTACTTTGAAT
>NW_026656803.1:0-5454 GCF_009828535.3 Hylobates moloch | reverse complement strand
GTATATAATATATTATAATACTGTATTATAATATATAATATACATATACTTATATATAAATGCACGTATATATTCTATCATAAGGTCATACAAATAAAAGGTATATTCTATATTTCATCATCTGACATAAGTTTATTATTTATCTTCTATCTTTTTCAACTAAAATCTAAGGTCCGTGGTTATAGAAATTTGCATGGAATTTTTGCTTGGCACATAGTATGCTGGTAGGCAAATTAAGAAGATTAATTGTAGGTAAAGAATTGTGCCAAAAATACAAAAAATACTCAACAAATACTGGTTCCAATTATGCTTAAATTAGAGTGACAACCAAGAACAAATAATTTTGGTTAAATGGGATTTTTACATGATTTACTTTAAAAATGAGAAACTAGGTGGCATGTTGCTGAAAAGTATAGAGAATACAGCTTCTTCTTGGTGCATTGTTTCTGTTAAATACCAGTTCATTCAAAGCAGCTCCTCTAGCTTCAGCTATCATTATATTCCAGCCAGCATAAAGGAAGAAATAAAAGAAGAGTTTATTCACTCCTTTCAAAGAGATAGAGAAATCAGAAGGAATAAGTAATTTAGGAAAGATGATGATCAGTTTTGCTTAAGGCATTTTGAGTTCAGGGTGCTGGTAGAATAAGTTACATACTCATGAATTAATCAGTAAATAAAATTTTAAAAGCCAGTTTTGTTGTGAAAAAAATAGATTTCAGAGTTATTCATATTTAACACTTAGAGTAGATAAAATTACCAAAGAATTTTATAATTCCTGCTAGTTTTAAAAGTATTATTGAAGAAGATATTTTATTTCACTGTATGCTATTCACAGTACACAGTGCCTTGTACTTGATGCATTCTAAAGATATGCAGAAATACATATATGCACATATGATGAATGAATAGAAGTACTTTTATGCAAGGAGATATTGATTAATACCAAGTAATAGAGTGCATCTCAAACTCATTGCACTTTAAATAAGCCATAGAGCATATAAAATATTCTAATGCCCAGATCACTCCCCTAGACCTATAAATCAGAATCTTTAGGAGTGGAAGACAGATATAATTAGAAAACCTCCATTAGCACCACCAATAAAAAATAAAATAAAATCTTTGGTGATATTTTAAATGCTACAACCTTTTTTATATTAAAGAACATAGAGAGACACAATGTTTATTTGACATGAGGCTAAAATTTATCTGATTTGAAAAATGAATGAATTTGCACATTTCTTAAATATAATTTTATTATGGATGGGCTATATAATTTCTGTAAATTTAAAAAAGATTCATAATAAAATATTAAAATATTGGATTATTGCCAGAAATTAAGTTTCTCATAGAAAAAGAAAATTTTGCTATTTTAAGATGATTTTCTAAAATTTAACTTTGCTAAATGACTATCCAATGACATGTATCATGGCATAGCTTATTAACTAAGTTGCTTCTTACTTTTTAAAATAAAATCTAATAAATTACTTGTTTTTGTTTGTTTTTTTTGTTTGTTTGTTTGTTTATTTTTTGAGACACAGTCACACCCTGTCACCCAGGCTGGAGTGCAGTGGCGCTATCTTGGCTCACTGCAAGCTTCACCTCCCAGGTTCACGTCATTCTCTTGCCTCAGCCTCCCGAGTAGCTGGATAAATTAATATTTTAAAAACACCCTCACTGAACAGATGAACTTCTCTTAATGGATTATTTTTTAATCTACTTATTTTAAATGGCATACATATATAATCCATTCTATTCCTTGTTAACTCAAATGAGATATTTTTATATTTTATCCATATTTTTGTTGTCTTTTCTTCTAATTTTACTTTGGGGCAGAAGAAAAATACAATTTTTCAAATGTTAAAACATATAATTTGATTATATTCTACAAATAAATCACTTAGGTTTCTAAAATTACATTATGTTTGGAAATTGGAATCATCTCTGGTTTAACATAAATTATCACAAAGTGTTATGACACGTTTTATGAAGCTTTTTTGCATTTTGTTTTTCGTGCTCACTTGAGAATCAGATGCATCTGGCAACTCATTTAAGTCAATGACATTTATTAATCACTTCTCATTATTTCAGTTATAATGTATGAAGGCTTTCACACTTGTGAGATTTCAAAAGTATCTAAAACTGATGATTCCCATTTCCTCATTTAAAACCTATTATGAAATGCTCTCCTGAGAAAACAGCCACCTGTGTCCGGTAAGCAGCTTATGGTCATCTAGAATTCCTGATTGTAAATCTGAAGTTTATTTACCTTCCGCTCCTATATATTCATTACAACTGTCTTCAAAAAAATTGGCCTCATTTTTTGTTAATATTGCTTTTAATGTAATTTATCAATTAAGTAGATTAATCAAAAATCTACCTTTTCTGCATATTAGTTCCATTTTTGAATTGGTTGACATCAAGGAACCAAGTAAAATGCATTATATCACAAACAGAATGCAGATATCCAAACATCCATAAGGAAATACGCAAATAATATTTGTCATCAATTATGTCTTCAGGTTTGTATATTTAATAAAAAATTAATTTGAATAAGATAAATGTATATAGGGAATATGTTAACTCAACCGATACTATATCATAAAAGAATATTATTTGAGATAGTTTATATCATTTTCTTGATTTTTTTAAGAAAAGTAAAATATAAATGAACAAAAAAATCATTTAATCAATATTCTCATCTTGCCCCCCAAAAACTGAATATGTTTTCACATACTTCTCTCTCTCACTCTCTATATATAGCTGAATGTATATATACACATATACATGTATATGTATTATATATGCAATGTATACATACACACATATGTGACATTGAATATTGATGAATGAATTAGCACATTTCTTAAATATAATTTTATTACAGTTGAGCTATAGAGTGAGCAAACCATTATATATGTATTATATGTGTGTATATATACACGCATGTGTATATATACGTGTGTGTATATATACACGCATGTGTATATATACGTGTGTGTATATATACACGCATGTGTATATATACGTGTGTGTATATATACAATCAGCTATATATGTGTATATATAAATTCAGCTATATATATAATTAGAAGGGATTTATGATATATAATTGACTGATTGAAGAAAATCTTTAAAAAATAAGAAATTTCTGTGTAATCTATTTTTAAAATTTTCATCACATAACAATCAAGTCCCCAGTTGATACATAACTAGTTGCAGCACTTTACAAGTTTCACATGTACAAAGTAAACATTTAGTGATTTTAGTAGACACTTAAGGATTGTAAATATTTGTAACAACAAATATGAGTAATGATTGTTTGAAAACTGAACTAGAAACACAAATATTCTTAAAATATGAGAAAATTATGAATACAAGAAAACTAGAAATATATATAAAATGACATATAGTGTTTTGCATCAAAATTAAGAATGATCAAAGCATTAATATTTCAGGATATTTATAGTTTACAGTTGACTAATAGATTTCATGCACCCCAGGTTTTTTTGACCAAATTGATTTGGGTAAAATAATATAACTTAAATAGTCCTCTTACACTGAGCAAATATATAATTATAATAAACTTATTATCTTAAGCCTATATATAACTATATATTCAGAGTATTTTTAGTAGGGAGAACCAAGATGAGCATGCTTAATTTTTATAAAGGTCACAAAACTCTGACATCTAAAATTATTATTCAAGATAATTAGATGTGCTTAGCCATCTGGGCAAGGGATGGTTTGTAAATGAGATGGGAGTGCTTCATGAATACATTGACAGATAACATGATATACTTCAGGAAGGCATCAACTGCTATAATTAAATGATACAAAATATGCTGGGATCTATTTACTTGTAAACTTCTTGGCATGAAGTAAGGACATTTTGCTCCTGATTTATTTTCACACTTTCAAGGGATCAAATGGAGGGCCAGTTAATATAGGGATTGATCTGATCCACTCTGCATACTTAAGGCAGCATTAATATTGTTTCGTTGATGAAGTTTGAAATAAGTGGAAATGATGACTGAGTCATACCTTCAATTATGCATTACATGTTCATCAGGATTTTGAATGGTAGTTACCTAAAACCTGAGAATCTAAGAAATAAGCCCCAATCACCAACAACCCATAACCTGAGGAAGTCTTTGTAAACCTCCCGTTAAATATGGTACCCACTAGTCACTTGTGGCTATAGCGCCCTTGAAATGTGACTAGTCTAACTAAAGACACACTATAAGTGTAAATTAAACACAAGAGAATGTAAAGTTCCTCATTAATAATGTTTCATATTGATTGAACGTGGGAATACAATAGTTGAGGTATTATGAATTAAATAAAACAAATTTCTAAAATTAATTTCACTTAATTCTCTTTCAGTGTTTTCATGTGGTGACTAACAATTTTAAAATTACACATGTAACTTTCACTAAGTTCTATTGTACAGAAGTCTTCTAGACCCTCTAGACAGAATTTGCTAAAAGTAAGTTAATTGATATTCAAAATGACCTCAAGAGCCTATGTCAGAGGAAGATGAGACATTGGCAGAAATTCCCTGAAGAATAGAATTGGTTGAATTTAAAGAAGGTAATTGATAAGCTTAGAGGACGAATGTTTTGAGATTTCCTTTTCCTCCCTTCCCCAAGCTAATGGAGAAAACTTTTTAAAAAAAGTTTAGGAATAATTTCATGAAGGAGAGTTACAAAGACATTCAAGTCCTGTGGAAAAGGGAAGCATAATGAGGGTGTTATTGGTGAAGGTAGAGATTTTCCTCCTAGACTTTACAATATATATGAAACAATGAACAAAGAGGCCAAAGCATAAATCCCCTTGCACAAAACAAAAACTGAGATTCTGGCTGGAGCAGATCACGCCTGGCACAGCCATATTTTGTGAGTGTTCTATGAGCCAGAGGATGGCAAAAGCAGGTGGGTTCAAGGTGTTTTAATGAAAAACTTTCCAAGAATCTTTGTTGACTCTTTTTGAAATTGAATTATACTTAAATTAAGAACAGGTCTTAGGCTTAAGACCAAATCCATAGGAGGTTTAAAAGAATATTTACGAATACATCACAGCAAGCCACCTCATAAAAACCTGCAGACCTGAAAAACCAAACCAAAGATCCTGTATCTTATGTGTGTATCTTGTAGGTTCACTTTGTTGAACAGTAAGTCTCAGAATCCTGTCATTGTTGCAGGAAATCCATACTATCTTGAAGGCATGTGTGGGTTTTGCTTTTATTAAATAGAGTGAATGATAAATTGATATACATAAAGGTCAGAAATACTTTAAGATGATCTCAGCTCTCACTGCAACCTCCGCCTCCCAAGCTCAAGTAAGTCTCCTGCCTCAGCCTCTTGAGTAGCTGGAATTACAGGTGTCTGCCACCATGACTTGCTAATTATTTTTTTTTGAGACGGAGTCTCGCTCTGTCGCCCAGGCTGGAGTGCA
>NW_026656802.1:0-5454 GCF_009828535.3 Hylobates moloch | reverse complement strand
GCCATTCTCCTGCCTCAGCCTCTCCGGGTAGCTGGGACTACAGGCGCCCGCCACCACGCCCGGCTAATTTTTTGTATTTTTAGTAGAGACAGGGTTTCACCGTGGTCTCGATCTCCTGACCTCGTGATCCGCCCGCCTCGGCCTCCCAGAGTGCTGGGATTACAAGCGTGAGCCACCGAGCCCGGCCGGTCTCAAACGTTTTCATGTCTTTGGCTATATGGAATGAATCCCAGCGGTCATTTATTAGGACCCAGGAGAATACAAAGCCCAGAAACCCGTACCCAGAGAGAGGCTCAGCTCTGCTTCTTTCCAACCCCTCATGCTTTTGTGTTTCAGAAAAAAAAAAATGAATGTAAAGCAAGACTAAGTTTTCAAACTCTAGCTTAATGCTGAAAAGTAAACTGATCTTAAGTGGGAAAGGTGTCAAGAAGAATTCAGCCACACTAAATCAGAGTAAAATGGGAAGTTCTGGACAAAGCTATCCACAAAACTTAACCGTAAAGAAGACACTAAGTATTATTAATAATTACAAATATGTTCTCCTAAAACAGTGAAAGAAAATAATGTAGCATGTGGGTAAAGAATTCAGTCTGTAAGAAAACATAACTCCAGGTAATTAACATATTACACTGTAACAGATAATATAGGTAACAGTATGCACAAAGTTGTTAAAGAATATAGACACTAGAACAAGAGCTTAAACCCTAGATAAAATAGGCAAACTACAAACAGAATGGATGAAAAGTGTGACTATATTGTTGAGGAAAGCAATTCAGTGGATGTTGGTGATTTGGTTGGTATTTGGCTTCTGTGTTTTCACTTTTTGAATTACTTGCTCTGTTTTTTTTTAAGAGAATGAATCACTTCTATCGTATTTTAAATTCATAGTTCCAAAAAAAACTACATGTACAGTATAACCAAATACTGATCTCAAAACTGACATCATTTTATATATTTTTTTTGTATTTTACTATATGCATTTTATTAATCTGAAAGCATTTGTTCAATATATAATCTGTAATGGTCTGCTTTCTTCTATACATTAAAAATATGCTATGGATTGACTTTTATATGTTAAGTGTTATTCTAAGTTATGAAATTATAGCAATGACTAAAGAAAATTTTATGCTTTCAAGAAGCTTACACATTGTAGCATTATTCACAAAAGTCAAAATGTATAAACATCTTAAATGAGACCTAAGAGAAATGAAATCCTAAGAGAAAACTGGCAAAAACCAGCAAAAATGGGTAAAATTCCTTACCAAATTCAGCTTCTCCCAGACTTCTACCTGTGGCTCCTGGTTGAGAGAGGATGGTTAACATTTTTGCTTGTCCCTTCCTTTCCAGGTTCAAACTGATAGGGGAAAAACATTTATAAAAAAATAGTTCTTTGAATTTGTGATTCTTGTGGATTTGTTATTAGTATCCATTGGGTTATTGATCTCTAATTTTCCAAAAATTGTCCTTGTTTTCATTTTTTCTGTCTCTTTGTGTGGTTTTTCATAAAGAGGAAAATCACAAGTTCTCTTTTCCTCCTGTTTTATTTCTTGAAAAGCTTGACTTCCTAAACAATGAATTGATTCCCTGGTCTCTGCCAGCCTAGAGAGCACAAATTGTAGAGCTTATGTCAGGCAACCAGGTGGGGAATTCACTTGCAGGTATGAAATGTTTATTTGTCCAAATATGTCAGCTCTCAGGAATTTGTCTTGCTTCAGCCTTCCTTGCCTTGCTAATGATGAGGATCTTTATCTTCCATTTTTGGAAGAAACTTCAGATCTTGAGGGGGATTACATTTTTGCACCCTCTTTGGAAATCTAATTCTTTCATCCGATTATAAGTCATAAAAAGGCTTACTGGTTTTGAATCACAATTAAAGTAGGTATACTTTTGGAAATATGGACATTTATTTATTTATTTATGACAGAGTCTTGGCTCTGTCGCCAGGCTGGAGTGAAGTGGCGCGATCTTGGCTCGCTGCAACCTGCACCTCCCGGGTTCAAGCGATTCTCCTGCCTCAGCCTCCAAGGTAGCTGGGACTACAGGTGCCTGCCACCACCCCTGGCTAATTTTTGTATTTTTAGTGGAGAGGGGGTTTCACCATACTGGCCAGCATGGTTTCTCCATGTTGGTCAAACTGGTCGCGAACTCTTGACCTCAGGTGATCCGCCCACCTTGGCCTCCCAAAGTGCTGGGATTACAGGCATGAAACACCATGCCCGGCAGGAAATATGGACTTTTCTATCTGAAAGTATGCAGAGGGTCAATCTTAACCATGTCTTGAAATCTTAGCACCTCAGGACTTAGCTTAGCAGCCAGCTGAAGTCAGATTTGACATAGAGTGAAATTTCAGAAAGGAAAAGCGAAAACCAGGAATGTTTGCTATTTTTTCCAGCTAAAAAGAATTTTTGGAGCTCTATAGTCGAAAGTTGACGTAATTGAAAGCTGATATTTAGGCTACATATTGTGTGCGTGTGTGTTTCTGTGTGTGTGTGTGTATTTCTGTGTGTGTGTGTGTATACACATATATATACACAAATATACACACATATACATATATACACATATACACAGATATAAATACACATATGTATAAACACATATACACACAGACACATATATACACATATTTATACATATACACACATATATGTACACACATACCTATACACACACACACACACACACATATACACACAGACACATATAAATAGCCTAAATGTCAACTTTCAATTATATGTGTATATATGCTTTATATATATATGTACATATATAAACACACCCACATATGTGTGTATATATTTAAAAACATATAGAAATATATTTAATTTTGGGAATATATAATTTAATTAGGAAAATTAAATTAAAATTATAAAAAATATAAAAAAGTAAATTAAATATAAAAATTTAATTATAAATAAAAATATATTATACATTACATAACATAATACAAAATTATATAAAAAATAAACTAAATATAAAATTTAATTATAATTATAAATATAGACTATATTATGTAATAATATAATATAATTATATAATATATAAAATATAAATATATATTTTTTTAAGGCCTTTGCTCTCTCTCCATAAAGCCTTCTAAGTTGACTGAATTCCTGTCTTTTTAAAACTCCTCCAAGTATGTGTTCCTCCTCTTGGTGAGGTGATTTTGCCTCAAATACTTGTTTTTTCATTTACTTCTGTCTCACCTTCTCTTGCCACCTGTGCTGCCATACGAGGGGACCTAAAGCTATCTAACAGCCTTGGGGTGCCTTGAGAAAACAGAATAAGTGCCTCAGGTGCCACTCCTTGGCAGGAACCTCTGTTTTTCTCATGGAATCCCACGAGTTGCAAGTGGACAGATTCCTCTCAAACCTAAACTCTACTCTCTTTTGCACTGAACTTTTTGATCTCTTTGGCTTTTAGATACATAAACATGTACATATGTATGTTACATGTTGTCTCTACAGGTATGTATATGTCTATACATATATTTTAATATTATCTATATAGTACCAAATTAACTGAAAGTAGTCATACGTTAAATAAATGAGCTCAAATATTTTACATGACTTAAATAAATTTTTCAATAAATATAACTTTTTAATATTGTTGGTTTAATAAAAATAACTATGTCTTCTGCACGATCAGAAAAGTTTACATATATGTAAATTTAAGGTTCTTGCTATTATGATACTTCCCTAACAGACATATAAATATATTGAATAGAAAATTTAATTTGAGATTATGGCTAGATTTATTTAATGTAGTATAAAATTTTTCCAAACACTATTATTAAAATTAAATAAATAAATAGATGTAAATTAGATACAAGTTTATAGATAAACTTTTAATAATAATTAGGTTTTATAATGTAAGTCATAAAATGTGTATTCATAAATTATTGGCATGTAACTGACAGATAAAAATTTCATACTTCTTAGATTTTTGCTATGAATTAAAGTTAATAATAGTAAAATTCTTACTAATATATAGTAACAAATTAGGGAGATAAAAAAGACTCAATTCTGTATACAGAGTATACATGGAAAGCAAGATTGTTTATTAATGATATTATGAAGTATGAGAACATGCTTTTGTTTCAAAAATAATTTTGTCTAGTTGAAAAATTATTTCGAAGTTGTTTTCACGAAATATGAAAGAAAAAAATGAGATAGGTAAACTAAATGGACATAGGAAGTTGGAGAAAGAATGAAGATAAAATCTAAAAGATTATAGAAAGTTTATAGAAATATCATGTGGTCAAAGCTAATTGAGATTAGGTATATTGTTTAGAAGTTTTATGAAAATTAGGTTTAGTATTAATACAACTAATACAAAGGTAGAATTTGCCTTTCTGTTTTGAATAAAATTTTTTGTATAATTTTTTATTAAACAAATTTATTTTGTTTAGTCGTTTATTTACTAAACAAAAAATTACAAAAATGTTTTGTAAAGTCATTTATTTATGTTTCATAAAGTCATTTATGTTTCGTAAAGTCATTTATTTATTAAACAAATATATATTGAACATCTACTACGTGCTAGGCACTGTGGTAGGAGCTACAGGTGAAACAGTGAACAACATGATCTATGCCCCTTAGAAGGTAACAGTCCAGTGACAATGAGAGACAAGAAACAAGTGAAACAAATAAACAAAAACCAAACAAATACGTACTGTTGGCAAGGAAATTACCTATACGTCTCTCTAATGCCATCTCCTTAATGTCAGAAACAGTGGCTTAAATGCATTCTTACCCGACAAAGGTGGAATCATTTATTTTGATATGATTGTTGCCCTGTAGCTTGGCTGAGAAGGTTAGGTTACATACGTGGAGTAATATGAGAATTATTTAAGACAAAATAGGATTTTATAGTTCTCCTTCTATAGTAAGGGAAATGAATATATTAATGTTTGAAAACCTAACTCTCAAAGTCTGATGTATAAGACAGATAACAACTTAACACTACATCTTATCCACAAAGCTAACCATTGTTCAGATAGTGGCTCGTAACATTAGTGTTTCTTAAACTGTCATATGCAGAAAAAAAAAAAAAAAAAAAAAAACACCTAGAGATCTTCTTAAAATGCGGATTTGATCCCACAAGTCTGTAGGACCACAAAATCCTGCATTTCTTTTTTTATTATTATACTTTAAGTTCTAGGGTACATGTGCACAACGTGCAGGTTTGTTACATATGTATACATGTGCCACGTTGGTGTGCTGCACCCATTAACTCGTCATTTACATTAGGTATATCTCCTAATGCTATCCCTCCCCCCTCCCCCCACCCCAAAGGTTTAAAATACTTGATCAAAATAGGATCACAGGTTCAGTCAAAGAGGCAATTAAAAGATTTCAACAAGTAAAAACCTTTATTCTTTGATGGGGAGAAGTCTCAATTTTCCAAACAAAAGACCTAATAAAGACAGCATGAGGTAAAGTCTTCCCTCTA
>NW_026656801.1:0-5455 GCF_009828535.3 Hylobates moloch | reverse complement strand
GTCTCACTACATAACCCAGGTTGGTCTTAAAATTTTGGCCTGAAGCAATTCTCCAACCTTACTGTACCATGTTGCTGTCATTACAGATGTTAACCATGATGCCTGGTTCTCTCATTAAGATATTTTTGTCACGGATGACTGACAAACTTTCTTGCTGTTGGGGGTTAAGCACATAGGAGACCTTTTTCTTTTTATCTGTTTTTAAGAGTGTAAATGCTTTATATCTATCTATCTCATACAATCTTTGTCTTTTTGTGGCTGACTCATTTCATTTTGTATAATGTTATCAAGATTTATCTTTATAATTGGTAGAATATTTTCTGCTTTTTGAAAACTGAGTGATATTCCAGTATTTTTATATTTCAGATTATATTTACTGAATGATTTGGTGACATAAATTTGCATTGCCTTTACCTATTAGTTTACAGTGATAATTATTGCTCTGTAAATGACTCCTCATATGACCATACGTGTTAAAGTGTATGTGTTGCATTCTATTTCATTAGTCTAATTTTTCATCCTTATACCAGATTGTTTTAATTCTGTAGCTTGGATTGTCTTTTGAAATCAGGAACTTTAATGCCTGCAATGTTGCTTAATTATTATTATTATTATTTTAAGATTGTTGGGTACTTTATTGTCTTTTGAGATTCTATATACTTTTAGGGTTGCAGTTTCTATTTTCTGAAAAATGCAATGAGAAATTTGAAAAACATTTCATTAAATTGATAGATTACATTGAGCAGGATGAACATCTTTACAATATCAATGTTACAACCTTTGCATAAGAGCACGCTCGAGTGTTTTGTTAAATTCATATACATATATTTTGTGTTGTTTGTTTGTTTGTTTTTGTTTTTTTTGAGATGGAGTCTTGCTCTATCATGAGGCTAGAGTGCAGTGGCTTGATCACGGCTCATTGCAACCTCCACCTCTTGGGTTCAAGTGATTCCCCTGCCTCAGCCTCCTGAGTAGCTGGGACTACAGGTGCGTGCCACCAAGCCTCGCTAGTTTTTCGTATTTAGTAGAGACAGGGTTTCACCATGTTGGCCAGAATGGTCTTGATCTCCTGACCTTGTGATTCGCCCGCCTTGGCCTTCCAAGGTGCTGGGATTACAGGCATGAGCCACCGCACCTGGCATATTTGTTTCATTTTCAGTTTTTTTCTATTTTTGTTTTATACTGGCATACGAGTTTAGTCATAGAAAATAATTCATAAAATTTCAGTTTTAAAAAATTTGGTAAGACTTATTTTTTGGCCTAAGAGGTGGTCTATCAAGAAATATATTGTATGAACTATTGAGAAGGGTGTGTATCCTGATGTTGAGGAGTGCTCTCTATACCTCTGTCAGAAATAGTTGTTTTATACCACCTTTAAGTAGTCTGTTTCCTTATTAATATTCTGTTTTGATTTTTTTTTATAATCTAAATTCTGGGGTACATGTGCAGAATGTGCAAGTTTGTTACATAGGTATACACGTGCCATGGGGGTTTGCTGCACCCATCAACTCATTATCTACATTAGGTATTTCTCCTGATGTTATCCCTCCCCTAGCCCCCAACCCTCAACAGGCCCTGGTGTGTGATGTTCCCCTTCCTATGTCCCTGTGTTCTCATTGTTAACTCCCACTTATGAGTGAGAACATGCTGTGTTTTATTTTCTGTTCTTCTGTTAGCTTGCTGAGAATGATGGTTTCCAGCTTCATCCATATCTCTGCAAAGGACATGAACTCATTTTTTTTTATGGCTGCATAGTATTCCATGGTGTATATGTGCCACATTTTCTTTATCCTGTATATTACTGATGGGCATTTGGGTTGGTTCCAAGTTTTTGCTATTGTGAACAGTGCTGCAAAAAACGTGTGTGTTCATGTGCCTTTATAGTAGAATGATTTATAATCTTCTGAGTATATACCCAGTAATGGGATTGCTGGGTTAAATAATATTTCTAGTTCTGGATCCTTGAGGAATCACCACATTGTCTTCCACAATGGCTGAACTAATTTACACTCCAACCAGCTGTGTAAAAGCTTTTCTACTTCTCCACATCTTCTCCTGCATCTGTTGTTTCCTGACTTCACAATGATCGCCATTCTAACTGGCGTGAGATGGTATCTCATTTTGGTTTTGATTTGCATTCCTCTAATGACCAGTGATAATGTGCTTTTTTTTCATATGTTTGTTTGCCACATAAATGTCTTTTTGAGAAATGTCCGTTCATATCCTTTGCCCACTTTTTGATGGGGTTGTTTTTTCTTCTTGTAAATTTGTTTAAGTTCTTTATAGATCCTGGATATTAGCCCTTTGTCATATGGATAGATTGCAAAATTTTTCTCCCATTCTGTAAGTTGCCTCTTCAGTCTGATGATAGTTTCCTTTGCTGTGCAGAAGCTCTTCAGTTTAATTAGGTTCTATTTGTCAATTTTGGCTTTTGTTGCCATTGTTTTTGGTGTTTTAGTCATGAAGTCTTTGCCCATGCCTATGACCTGAATAGTATTGTCTAGGATTTCTTCTGGGGTTTTTATGGTTTGGGTGTTACATTTAAGTCTTTAATCCATCTTGAGTTAATTTTTGTATAAGGTGTAAGGAAGGGGTCCAGTTTCAGTTTTCTGCATATACCTAGCCAGTTTTTTCAACACCATTTATTAAATAGGGAATCCTTTCCTCATTGCTTGTTTTTGTCAGGTTTGTCAAAGATCAGATGGTTGTAGATGTGTGGTGTTATTTCTGAGGCCTTTATTCTGTTCCATTGGTCTATATATCTGTTTTGATACCAGTACCATACTGTTTTGGTTACTCTTGGCCTGTCTTGCTAGGTTGAGGACATTCTTCTGGATGATATCCTGAAGAGTGTTTTCCAACTTGGTTCCATTCTCCCTGTCACTTCCAGGTACCCAGATTAAAAGTAGATTTGGTCCTTTCACATAGTCCCATATTTCTTGGAGGCTTTGTTTGTTTCTCTTTATTTTTTTTCCTCTAATCCTGTCTTCTTGCTTTATTTCATTAAGTTGATCTTCAGTCTCTGATATCCTTTCTTCTGCTTTTTCGATTCAGCTATTGATACTTGTGCATGCTTCATGAAGTTCTCGTGGTGTGTTTTTCATCTCCATCAGACATTTATGTTCTCTAAACTGGTTATTCTCATTAGCAATCTGTCTAACCTTTTTTCAAGGTTCTTAGCTTCCTGGCATTGGGTTACAACATGCTCCCTTAGCTTGGAGGAGTTTGTTATTACCCACCTCTGAAATTTGTCAAATTTGTGTTTGTCAATTCATCAAACTCATTCTCCATTCAGTTTTCTTTCTTTGCTGGTGATGAGTTGTGATCCTTTGGAGGAGAACAGGCATTCTGGTTTTTGGAATTTTCAGCCTTTTTGCACTGGCTTCTCCCCATCTTTATGGATTTATCTATCTTTGGTCTTTGATGTTGATGACCTTTGGATGGGGTTTCTGAGTAAATATGCTTTTGTAGATGTTACTTCTATTCCTTCCTGTTTGTTAGTTTTCCTTTTAACAGTCAGGCCTCTCTGCTGCATATCTGCTGGAGCTTTCTGGAAGTCCACTCCAGACCCTGATTTCCTGGGTATCACCAGTGGAGTCTGCAGAACAGCAAAGATTGCTGCCTATTCCTTCCTCTGGAAGCTTCATCCCAGAGGCCACCCACCACATGCCAGCCAGAGCTCTCTTGTACGAGGTGCCTATCAGCTTCTACTGGGAGATGTCTCTCAATCAGGAGACACGGGTGTCAAGGACGCACTTGAGGTGGCAGTCTGACCCTTAGCAGAGCTCAAATGCTGTGCTGGTACATCCACTGCTGTCTTCAGAGTTGTCCAGCAGGGATGTTTAAGTCTGCTGAAGCTGCACTCACAGCTGTCCCTGATGGTACTATTCTCACTTGATAGCTTTTTTTTTTTTTTTTTGGACTTTGACTATATCACCCAGTTTTCTTCTGGCCTGCAAATCTTTTGTTGACATTTCACTGGTCATTTTTGTTCTTATCCTCATTTTTCTGATTTTCTATACACTCTTGTGTTCCTATTTCACTCATTGAGTGTTACTCAGTTTTTAAAATTAGGATATCCATTTTTAATGGCTTCTTTCTGAGAATTGTATGATATTTTTGATGGGATTATATTGTCTTATTTTGTATAGATTGTAATCTTTGAGATTTGGACATTTAAAAAGCCTACCTGTCACAAAATTTATAATGTAGCTTTGTCCTGGCAAAGTCAGAAAACAGTAGTCTTGGTTAAGATTATGTGGGTCTCTCAAACATCTTCAGATTTGTCTTGTCTGAAGTTTTGTGTTTACTTTTAGTTAAGAGAGATTATTTATGTTTCTTCTGAAAAGTAATCACTTGGTACACCTGGTCTCTCTCTGCAGGACTGCAGTGCTCTGCTGCAGTGCATTTACCTTTGGTCTCAGCAGACTCAAATTGTCATTTCTAAGTATACCACCATATCTTTCAGCATTTTATGTCATGGGAGACAGAAACCAGTGTGTGGAAAGGGCTGTAGAAGACAGCCAATATTTTACTTTCCTTAAAAAAACAAAACAAAACAAAACAAAACAAAAAACCACAAACAGTAGTTGACAATTTAGTTCTGAAAGGACTAGGCAATATTGAGGAACAGAAAGGGTTGTATTGGGTAAATTTAACAGCCTTTTCTTTTTTTCTACGTGGCTCTTTGCATTTGGCTTAAGTCAGGCACTGTACACACTTAACTCCTGTATAAATTACCCACATTTGTATTTTGGTCTGTACGTTTTTATTACATTTATATGTCTGTGAAGAATTAGGACCTGTGTCATATTGCAGTGTCATCTTGCTTATGTAGTTTGAATAATTTTATAGGTTAGATTTGGAAACTGTATTTATCAGAGTCTAATATATAGACTAATTTGTTATTTTTATTTCTTTTCAGTAATATGTTCTCATTTTGCTCAAGAACTTTGGCCAGAGCAGGGCATAGAAGATTCTTTCCAAACAGTGATATTAAGAAGATATGAAAAATGTGGAAATGAGAATTTACACTTAAAAATTGGTTGTACCAACGTGGATGAGTGTAAGGTGCACAAAGAAGGTTATAATAAACTTAACCAGAGTTTGACAACTACACAGAGCAAAGTATTTCAACGTGGCAAATACGCAAATGTCTTTCATAAATGTTCAAATTCAAACAGACATAAGATAAGGCATACTGGAAAGAAACGTTTGAAATGTAAAGAATATGTCAGATCATTTTGCATGCTTTCACACCTATCTCAACATAAAAGAATTTATACTAGAGAGAATTCCTACAAATGTGAAGAAAGTGGCAAAGCTTTTAACTGGTCCTCAACCCTTACTCATTATAAGAGTACTCATACTGGAGAGAAACCCTACAAATGTAAAGAATGTGGCAAAGCCTTTAGTAAGTTCTCAATCCTTACTAAACATAAGGTAATTCATACTG
>NW_026656800.1:0-5455 GCF_009828535.3 Hylobates moloch | reverse complement strand
ACACACACACACACACACACACACACACACACACACACACACCCACACCTACATCCTATTCTTGGAAGGCTACCCAGGAAACTGAAAACCTTGGCAGCACATGGGGAGAGAAACTGGGTGGCTGAAAGGCAACAGTGCAACAGATGATTTCAATGCTTTTGAATTTTGTACTGGAAGAAAGTATCTATGCAATAAATAAATATAATAATTATTATTATTATTGTTATTATTAAAGATGGAGTCTTGCTCTGTCACCCAGGCTAGAGTGCAGTGGTGCAATCTCGGCTCACTGCAACCTCCGCCTCCGGGTTCAAGGGATTCTCCTGCCTCAGCCTCCGGAGTAGCTGGGATTAGAGGCACTCACCACCATGCCCGGCTAATTTTTGTATTTTTATTAGAGACGGGGTTTCATCATCTTGGCCAGGCTGGTCTCGAACTCCTGACCTCGTGATCCACCTGCCTCAGCCTCCCAAAGTGCTGGGAATACAGGCGTGAACCATTGCGCCTGGCCTATTTATATTATCTTTAAAGTTTGTTATACAGGGACAAATTTACCCTCAACTTTGTAATAATTAACCCAGTATGACATCACTGATAGAGTACTAATTAACTCATTTTCTATAAAACTGTGCAGATTATCTTAAAATTAGAAACAAAAATGAAGTAAAATATAAATGAAAACAACAGTTCCAGAAAACAACACTTAGCCATACCACATGTAACACAATGTAATAATCTGCATTATATTCTTTGGTACCCTAGGCTATCTTATTCTATTTTATTTTACCCATTAAATTGATTTCATAACTCATCAGTGGGTTGTAAGATTCTCCCCCGGGGCCTGAAGGCTTAAGGAGATGAATAACTCCTCCTTTCTCAGGCCCATTCCTAAGGCACAAGGCTACTTGCCTCAGCAGCATGCACCGGCGAAATAGCAGAAGCAGGAAGAGAGCTGGCCAGAAGACAAGTACCTCTGAAGATCGAGAAAGAGGCCATCCGGGTACAATGCAACAGTTACGTCAGGCTAGGAGACTTCCTGTTTACAGGAGACTATGAAACCTTTGTCCAGTCCTCACTTGGGGCTAACGCCATTTTAGGCCTCAGCCTGCCTGCACCCAGGGTTCATTAAAACAGCATGTTGCGGCCGGGTGCGGTGGCTCACGCCTGTAATCCCAGCACTCTGGGAGGCCAAGGCAGGCGGATCATGAGGTCAGGAGATCGAGACCATCCTGGCTAACACGGTGAAACCCCGTCTCTACTAAAAATACAAAAAATTAGCCGGGCGTGGTGGCGGGCGCCTGTAGTCCCAGCTACTCGGGAGGACGAGGCAGGAGAATGGCGTGAACCTGGGAGGCGGAGCTTGCAGTGAGCTGAGATCGCGCCACTGCACTCCAGCCTGGGCGACAGAGCGAGACTCCGTCTCAAAGAAACAAACAAACAAACAAAAAGAGATTTTACTGGGTTTGTTCCCGTGGTAGGCACTTCATTCCAATTTTCTTGCCCACTTTTTGGTTAATGATAGACTTTCTTCAACTTTACAAAATAAAAGCACACCTCTCTGACCTATCCCACTGGTGCATTGTAGTCAAGATACATTTATGCCAAATAAAAGTACAATTCAAAATATCGGCAACTGAAATCCTTCTTTACTCAAGGTACCATCAAATACTCATCAATTTCATAATAGATTCATTTTCAGTAAATATCCACTGAGTATGTTTAATAATTATTTATCAAAAGGTACATATATTTAGGTTATTGGTTATTACTAAGTGTATTTATTATTAATACTTTAAATACTACTCAATCTAGAGAATTTTAAAAATACTTAGAGCCTTGTAGTCACAGGAAATTGTTTTTAAAAATTGCATTTAAGTCCACATAATATAATTTTTATAAAGAATTATGATAGAGTGGTTAATAAAACTTTATAGCATAAATATATATCACATATTTATCACATTAGAATACAATTCTTTCGGGAAGTTGAAAAATATGATTTAAATAAAAAGGAATAATATAAAACTTCTATTTATTAAATATGAGCTTTTTCATGTATTTTTAAGTATATGATGGTAGACATTATATTGCAATGGTATTTGGATTCCACGGGATACATTCTAAACTGTACTATAAACACTTTTAAAATGTCAATATTTACTATATCCCAAAGGTAGAAAATAGATATCACCTTTAAAATGTGCAAGCAGATATTCAATTTTCTAAAATATGTTTATTTTTTATAAATAGAATGGTTTGAATACCACCATAATAGAGGTTCTTTGAAGCCCTCTTCCTTGGCTTGGCAAAGAGGAAAAGCACTCTTCTCCCCTCCCTCATAAGAAAGGGAACAGTAAAAGTCATAGAAGTTTTCTCATGTCCAACAAAGTGTTAGTCCTATTTGAATGATCTGTTCCAGGAATTCTCAATTCAAGAAACTGTTCTCAAGTTTAGTCTTTTCCTTATATGGGCAAGTTAGGTTGGTGAATAATGAAAATCTCATAACCATCTACTCTCTTTTTTGGAGTGTTTTTCTGGTAGCAACTTGCTGCTGTAGGAGGATTTTGAAGGCCTTTTTTTTTTTTTTTTTTTTTTTTTTTTTTTAAAGAAGTACCTCTCTATTCCCCATGTTGGAGTGCAGTGGTGTGATCTTGGCTCACTGCAACCTCTCCTTCCTGGGTTCAAGCAATTCTCATGCCTCAGCCTCCCAAGTAGCTGGGACTACAGGTGTGTGCCACCATGCCTGGCTAATTTTTTCTATTTTTAGTAGAGATGGGGTTTTGCCATGTTGCCCAGGCTGATCTCAAACTCCCAAGCTCAGGCAATCCACCTGCTTTGGCCTCCTAAAGTCCTAGGATTACAGAGGTGAGCTACCATGCCTGGCTGAAAGCCTAATTTTTATTGTTAGTGACTCTTACCATAACTCCTGATACAACAAGAAAGGTCCCATTCACTATCTTTTTCTACGCCTTAGGAAATGTGTTCCCATCTTTGTTTTGCCTTATCTAATAGAGTCCCAGGGAAATTGACTCAATTTTTCATTTTTAGTGAAGAAGAAGGTCAGGTTAAAACGGGTAAGTGAGTTAAACAATGTCGTAAAGCCAGTAAGTGTCAGCGCTGGGATTCAAACTTGGTCTTTTGTTTCTTTCCCCTTATTATTCTACTTCAACTCAGCAATGGTTTTTGGAGTTGAGTAGAAAGAACAAAAAGTAAGAGGAAGATTATGGTATCCAGTGTTCATAAAGAAAAGCAGATGCCTAATTCCACTAATAGATGAAATTATCCACAAACTTAAACGAACACGTTTCAAGGTGTTATCAAGCCAGAATTATACTCTTGCCCAGAGGCAACCTAAACTCAGGAGAAAAACATTCAATAAATCTCTGTTTAGTTGCACGGTAAAAGGGAATAATTTGTCTTTTTGTCCAATAACTTTCATCCAATGTTTTTCAGGACACATTCCACTGATATTTTCATATCCAATATAAAACACTGAAACTTTTTTCTAAAGGTCTCTTCCTTGTTCCTTACCTCCCCAACACCACCTTTTAAAAAATTTTTTAAAAAATGAAATCAGATAACAGGTGAACTTGAGCTAGTACACATCTATCTAAGGGAGTTACTATTTGAATTTGAATTATCCATTCTAAAGTGAATTTAATGACATTAACCTCTGCAAAGCTAATTTTGTGAATGTTGAGTACACTCCTGACTGATTAATTGGGAATCCATTGGTAAGTCTGACTCCTTACCCAGTGCTCTAGATCAATGCTTCTACGCTTTTGTGGAAGCATGGTAACATCAGATTTTGATTCTCAATAATCTGAGTATATTCTTGAGTCTAGAGTCCCAGGCTTCTTTGTTTAAAAAGCATCATTAGTTTAGAACATGGAAAATTCTTATTGAAATGTCATTTGGTTCAACTTCAGATTTTCAGTATTTAGAGAAATCTTTTTCTGTACAGATCTCGTTTGTAGAGACCTCGTTCGTGTTTCCTTTTTTTGTTGTTGCTGTTACTTTGGTGCCTCTTTCCTCCACGAGACATTCTCACTATTCTGTTTCTGCTCCTCTGAAGACTACTGCTGATTAGATGCTTCACCTCAACAGCACAAACTAGGCTTCTCTTCTTGTTAGTATGATTTTTACTAAAGATGAACTTCAAGGGCCTCTTCCGAAAACATAAGCACTCCCTAAGCTGGCTCATCTAAGACCTCTCCCTTCCCATCACCACCATTCCTCCTTCTTCCTTTGACTACTTTTGATCTTCTCTTTAGCTCCCTTAAATCCTTCAACATATTCCTCTTCAAACCCGTACCTCCTCCGTTTCTTTGTCCATCCATGACAGACTTTACTCTTCCTACTCCAGTCTCTCACGTCTCTATGGTCTCTAAAGCTTTATGCTCCCTGCCACTACTGGGGGCTCTGGAAAACTCAAACCCCAGAAGCAACCACCTGAGGTTGAAAAAGCTAATTGGAAACAGACTGGATACTGTATACGTTCAGATGGGATTTGGAGATATCCAGATGGCCACTAGGTATCTCCTCAGTCATTTACTCAAATTTTAGAACACAGCCTCCATAAATTACATATCAGGGCAAAAGAAAATCTTAAAAGTCTCCTCCACAAATATTGATGTAAACTTTTAGCCCTCATATTGAGTAGGTGAATTTAACTTATATTCATAAGCTTTGCTAGTTGGCTATGAAATACTGGTATATGACAAACAGTTCACACTTAGCTAATTCCTAGTTTTCTCTATAAAATAAAACTAATGGTTAAAAATATAATCGATATATGTAAATAAAACTTCCGGAAACATTAGAGGTAAAGGGTAACCTTGTATGCAAAATATACAAGGTATGTTGGATGTGTTTTTGTTAAGGAAAAAGAGAATAATTTTGTCCTAAATTAAAATGACTGTGTGAAAATGAGGAAGAGGAAGGTATAGGACAAAATCTGAATGAACATTGGAAATGGCAGAAGATTTGTGGAAGGAGAGTCTTATGTTAATAGCCAATGCTGGCTAAAATGGAATGGATTTATGTGTAAACTTTTACAAATGACCTTAGTATCAACAGTGTATTGATCAAAAATGAGTTGTAGTTTCTTTTTGTTAAAAAATGATAAAATATCCTTGGATTATTGGTCTGTTCTTTTGAAATAAAATTGAATATATTTAAGTATACAACATATTTTGATATACACACACACACACACAATTGCAAAACAATTATTTTGGTCAAGCTAATTAACATTTTCATCTTTTCTATTGGTCTTCTCTTAATAAGAGATTGCAAAATTTGTCTTTTTTTTTATATTTTGGGTAATCTGTATAGGAAACAAATATTCTGTTTCTTATCAGAATAAGTACCTGTGGTGATTTTGTATGTCCTTGAATTTTTTTAGAAAGTAGTGTTTTCTCTTTGGAAAGAACTAAAAACTGTTATGGTCATG
>NW_026656799.1:0-5457 GCF_009828535.3 Hylobates moloch | reverse complement strand
ATTGGTTTGATAAAAAGTCTGAAATCCTGAGGGTATAAAATGATATGACTTTTTTCTTTAAACACTACCTTCCATTCTCTGACAACATTCCTTTCTTACTGGGTAACACACTTGCTACCTTAATCACATTTGACAATTCCATAGCTTTTCAGTCACTTTTTGTTATTAAAGTGTCTTATTTTTATTGTTAAGAATTAGTTTTGATTATTTTAAATCTTCAACCTCATATTTGATTCAGTGATCTTCCCCATGCCTGTACACAAGAGAGACTTGATGTTCCAGTTGCTCTGAATATATGGGGGGTGGGAGTAGTGGGATGGGGCTTGGGGGTGGGTGGCAATGAGGGAATGGTAAGAGGTTCTGGAGCTTCCTTGCTTTTCACGTCTTTTTCTACTTCCCTGCTATCTGTCTTGGTTGGGGCAAGGGAGGAAGGGGGACACAGCCCTTCCATATGTAACTCTCCTTGGCAAGTGCTATCTCTCCCTTATTGGTTGTAGCCACTGTTCTATCTTTGGCCTTATGTACTTTCTGAGAACCTGGAGCTCACACGCTGCCTCTCTCACAATCATTTGGTGATTCTTCAGATTACTTCCTGAGGGCACTTCTGTAGTGTTGCCTAATGTGGCAGAGCTGGCTGAGGTTTGACCTTCTGCTACCCATCCCTACCCCTCCTCAGCCACCATCACAGGTGGCCATATAGCAGTCTTCACACATGAGAAGGTACATGGGTTTGTGTTGCTTTCATAAAATAAAAACTGCCTTAAAAGTAAACATTAATAAAAATATACAAAAGCCAAGTGAATGGAAGTAAAAGAGCTACATTGAATAATGTCTGTTTTCTTATAAGGAAATAAGTGATGTTTTTATTGAGGAATAAAAAAACAGTCTGCTATGGGAGAATACAATTTTTTTTTTTTTGCCATTTTTACTCTTGAGATGAGAACTGAGCAGTTCAAATACAGCCCGCAGGTGTTAGGATGTGTTTGCAATACACCCAATCAGTATTATTTGGGGAATTTTCCCCAGCAACGCGAGAGGCTCTCCAGCAGATATGGCAGTGGAACTATCCAAATGTAAGCACTGATAAGTTGGTAATAATTATGACTTAGATCAGAGATTCGGGGGTTCTAGGAACCCCCCAGGAAATGGCTTCACTTGGGCTCTGCAATATGCAAAGAAGGAAGTGAAATCAATAATGGCAGCCTGGTAAAAATTAGCAGAGTCAAAATTCTTAGTTATGATGAGTAAAATGGTTAAAAGTATATACATATTTTTGGAAGGATGGCTTAACATGTATATCTTATGAAATCATGATGAAGATTTTATAAGATAGGCATATCCTATCTTATATTTAGATGAGAAACTGAATAATAGAATGCATAATATGTGACAGGCAAACTCAGTTTTAGCTAATCCCAAACCCCACATCCTTTCTATGAAATTCTAGTGGCTAATATATAAAAAAGAGAATAGGAAGATTGGGTTATAAGTTGCTTTGATCAAATAAGAGATAATTATGTTATTATAAATTATTGCTCTGAATTTCCAAGTGTTTTAACTTTTTCTGAAATCGTTGTCTTCCCTACTGAGAAAATAACTGAACAAAAATGATACTGAAAATTTACATTAAACATCCATTTGTTTTTTCAAATACATAAAGTTAGTGTTTTCAGTTGCTTATGAAAGACATATTTAAGCCCAGAAGCTGCTGTGTTAAAAATTGCAGATGCCAATGTCTTTTGTGTTTTATCATGAAATTTAAATAGCTTTATGTGCACGTCGCAGAGCTTCTATTTGCATGAAACTTAACCGAAGAGTAAACATTAAATGTTTTCGAGCAGACAATAAAAGATAAAATTGATTAGCATCCTTTGCACTTTTACTCTTTCTATTATGAACAACTGCTAAGGAATGGTCATAAAGGGAATCTCGGTAAACTGCCTAATCTTTGTTATAGGGCCTGAATTCCTGTGAACTTTTGCTGTCATACTAAGTAGACCATCTCAGATAAAATAATTCTGTAATAAACATTCTTTTCATGGGTTTGAAGAAAACAGTGATTCTATAAAAGTGTTTTATGAAACACATTCGTGTGGAAACTTTCCAGGTAAAATGAGCTCCACAGAAAAAGTAATTTGAAAATGACTAGCATGTTTTTCAGCACAACAAAGACATTGAAAACCTCTGCGGTAGAAAGCTATTAATGTACTGTCTAGAAAAATACGGAGCTAGCTTAACCAGATGAGAGGCAGTATTTTGTAATCTTTAAGACTGTGGTCTCTGGAATCTGACAGGGTTTAATTGCTTGCTCTACTAATTTTATTATTGAGGTAAAATTCATATACCATAAAAATAACCATGCTAAAGTGAACAATGCAGTGGCATTTAGTACATTCACAATGTATTCACAAACTCTATCCAGTTCCAAAACATTTTCATTACCCCAAAGGAAAACTCTGTATCCACTGAACAGTTGTTCCCCATTCCTCCAACCCCCACCCCCAATCTGCTCCACTTGAATAAGTCGTGTGGATCTTCTGCTTACCCTCTTTGAGGCTCAGTTTCCCACTTATTCCTATATAGATAGAAACGGCTTTGACCTTATATGGTGGTTGTAAGAATTCAATAAAGTAACCAATACAATGAATGTAAACCATTGTAAAAACTAAATGTTAAAATGTTAAACTTGTGTAGCTGTCTTTTGAATCCAAAGGAACTAATGTTCTAGAAAGCACTCTCCAGGAAGTGTGGATCAAAGTCATCACAAGAGGCAAATACTGAGAGAGAAACCATAGGCTTTGTCTTATTTAGAAGCTAATGAATCTCACATAACCCTCTGCTGCTCCAGAAGACTCAGAGTTAGAATTTATGTTCATCTCTGTCATTCCTCAGAATATTTTTTTCTAAAGTGGCTTGAGGTCGATATTAGAACAGAGAGGTGTTGAAAGAAGGAGGGAGTTTTCCAGATATCCTCAATCTAAAAATAAGAGGAATATAAAGGTTTATGAGAGGGAATGCATTTCCTCAATATAAGAATTGAAGGAGATAAAACAGCTGACAGCAGCTCTAACCTAGGTCTAATTATTTTCTACTTGATAAGATAGGTATTCATGATTATATAATTTTTAAAAGCATCATTGACATGGAAAAGCAAACTATAAAATGTTTTAAAATATAAAATTATATGTTGTATGTTTATATATGTAAAATATGTAAATGTAATTATAGGTATAATTTTATATAAATTGAATATTTGACAGTGAGTAGATAGGTCTAAATGAATTTTTACCAAAATGAGAGCAGTAATTCCTATGCTGTATCAGAACCTCAGGTGTTTTTCGTTTGCCCTTGTGTTCTTTTATACAATTGCTTAAATTTCCACGTGTGTATATGCTACCTTACTAACAGAAACAAAGCAACCAAGCTGTATCAAGTAACAGTAGCGATGGATTACAACTGTACTATGTTTGTTATTTTACCCAATTTTTCTTCATAGTTGCTGGAAGCGCAAACCTTTAGAAAAATATAAAACTGATTATGAACCTTAAGCAGATCAGCTTGCCTCCAAAGGTCTGAGGAAGAAAGAATGAGGAAGAGTTTGAAGAGCCTTGCCTTATTCTTCCAAAAATGCAATCTACCTTTACACCCTGGTAACAGACAAAAAACTGAAGCTGTCAATTCCTTTTTCCTGTCTTTTTAGTACAATTTTTTCCCAATTTTCCCCCCTTAAAACAATTTCAAATTTCTTCCCAAATTCTACAAAAGGTAGCATACTCACTGATTTTAAAGGGAGATGATCATTTATCACCCCCTGTTACACTGAGAAGTTCAATTTCCTTCTCCTGATCTTCTGCTGTCTGTACTCTTTTCATTTGCGTCCTGAACCAAAAGATGCAAGATCTCACTGGGGTTCTCAAACCTGAGTCATTATAAGAATCATCTGGAGATCTTGTTTAATATGCAGATTCTTGTATATCTCCCCAAAATTTCTTATTCCTTAAATCCAGAATGGGGTCTGTGACTCTGCGGTACAATATTCCAGGTTACATCAAAGCAGCTGATTCACAAATTATCCTTTGATAAACACTGGAAGCTTTCAAGTCCTTAAAGTCTAACGTGCTTTGCAAACCTGTGATTAAAAAAAAAAAATTTCCTCCATCATTTTCTTCTAAAAGCATTGGTAATTCTCCTTAGCACCTTTTACTGAAGATGTGTTTGGTGATTCAGGTAGAACATGACAGCTTATCCAGCATACCAATCATATAGACTGTCCCCACATGCTAAATGCAGAAACAATTGAACAATCTACTTTACATAAACTTTCTTTTTAGAATATAGTCCAACTGCCCATAACAAGTAGAAGAATCAAACCTTCCAATTATACTTTTTGATTAGGTTAATGTAATTTCAACAATATAGTGCCCTTAAAAACAAATTATTTAGTACATAGCATGCAATATCAGTATAATATTGTATGTAATATATATACTTTGTTTGTTAATAAAATGTCTCAAAGATGCTAATGCATTTTTTGCCAAATATTCTTGTGAAGCAGTCAAGAACTGCTCTTATTTATCACCATTTGCAGAGAGATGGAATCACTGAGCTGTTAAATAACTTGAAGAGGGTTAC
Organism: Hylobates moloch; assembly: GCF_009828535.3. Taxonomy (NCBI): domain Eukaryota; kingdom Metazoa; phylum Chordata; class Mammalia; order Primates; family Hylobatidae; genus Hylobates; species Hylobates moloch. Next base: position 825 of record NW_026656799.1, on the reverse strand, counting down.
CGAGTCAGTGACTAAGTCAGAATAAACATTTCATCTCCTAGCTCCTTGAACAGTAGTTTTCTCAACAAATCCCACTGCATTTATTTCTTCCTGTAAAAGTTTACAAGTCATCCAGTTTCCTGGGAGGTTTTTCATTATGGGGCATATAAGAATTTGTACCCTCTGGAAGGTTGAAAACTAGAACCAGGAAGTCATATTAAAGATGGTCCCTGTTTTTCAAAGGGACCTTGTCATTCCTCCAGTTCCCTTGTCATTAATTCTGTTTCACAGAACACATTTCCTTTCATCCATCCATCCTTTCATTCAAGCAACCAGTTTTTACTGAGCATATTTAATATTTAATATGTCTAGCATTCTGCTAGTAAGTAGTTCTTTTCCTCAGATCATCCAGCCTGGAGAAGAAAAAGACACACAGACAAATGGTGTAATATAATAATTGCTATATTGGATCTGGGGGATCTAAGTGAGCTTATGGGAAGAACATCTGAGTCTATCTGAGGAAATGTGAGTTTTCTTAGAAAATAGGAAATTCGAGCTAGGTTCTTAAGGGAAGAATTCACATGGATTCAATGTAAGGACAGGGGCATGAAAAAGGGAAGACAAAGGTAAACCCTAAACATAATGCAGTCATATTCCATCCAAGATATAAATGTTGACCTCTGAATTTAAAATTTAGAGGCCCAATAATTACATGTAATTTTCAGAGAGCATCTGCGACACATTGGACTTTCATTTTTGAGGCCTTGATAACCTCCAAGATGCACAATGTGGATCACACCAACTCTTGTGAACTTTCATACCCTAAGCTCACCCCATTAAAACCAC
>NW_026656798.1:0-5458 GCF_009828535.3 Hylobates moloch | reverse complement strand
AATAAATGGTGCTGGGAAAACTGGATATCCATCTGCAGAAGAATGAAACTAGACCTCTATCTCTTGCCACATTAAAAAATCAAATCAAAATGGATTAAAGATTTACATCTAAGACCTCAGACAATGAAACTATTGCAAGAAAACTTTGGGGAAAATCTCTAGGACATTGGTCTAGGCAAAAATTTCCTGAGCAGTAACCCATAAGCACAGGCAACCAAAGCAAAATGAACAAATGGGATCTCATCAAGTTATAAAGCTTCTGCACAACAAAGTGAAGAGATGACTCACAGAATGGGAGAAAATATTTGCAAACTACTCATCTGACAAGGGATTCAAAACCAGAATGTATAAGGAACACGAACAGCTCTACAGGAAGAAATCAAATAATCTGATCAAAAGATGAGCAAAAGATTTCAACAGACATTTCTCAAAAGAAGACATATGAGTGACAAACAGGAATACCAAAAGGTGCTCAACATCACTGATCATCAGAGAAGTGAAAATCAAAACCACAACAAGATATCATCTCATGCCAGTTAAAATGGCTTATATCCAAAAGACAGGCAATAACAAATGCTGGAGAAGATGCGGAGAAAACACTTGTACACTGTTGGTGGGAATGGAGATTACTAAAACCACTATGGAGAACAGTTTGGAGGTTCCTCAACAAACTAAAAATTGAGCTACCATATGATTCAGCAATCCCACTGCTAGGCATATATCCCAAAGAAATAAATCAGTATATTGAAGAGATATCTTCACTCTCATGTTTGTTTCAGCACCGGTCACAATAGCTAAGATTTGGAAACAACCTAAGTGTCCATCAACAGATGAATGCATCAAGAAAATGTGGTACTTATACACAATGGAGTATGGAGTACTGTTCAGCCAGAAACATGAATGAGATCCTGTCATCTGCAACAACATGGATGGAACTGGAGATCATTATGCTAAGTGAAGTAAGCCAGGCACAGAAAGATATCATACGTTCTCACTTATTTGTGGGAGGTAAAAATCAAAACGATTGAACTCAGAAACATAGAGAGTAGAAGGATGGTTACCAGAGACCAGCAAGTACAGTGGAAGGCTGGGGGGCATGTGGAGATGGTTAATGGGTACAAAAATAGAAAGAATGATTAAAGCCTACTATTTGATCCCACAACAGGGTGACTATAGTCAATAATAACTTAACTGTACGTTTAAAAGTAACTAATAGAGTATAATTGAATTGTTTTTAACTCAAAGGATAAATGCTTGAGGGGATGGATAACCTCCCCACCAAAAAGCTAATACATAGGTACAGAGAATAGAATCGTGGTTACCAGGGGTACAGAAAGGGAAAAATGGAGAGATGTTGGTCAAAGGATACAAACTTGCAGTTGTGTAAGACGAATAAGTCTAGAAATTGAATGCACAGAAAGGTAACCTATGTGAGGTGATAGATACGTTAATTGCTTGACTGTAGTAATCATTTTACTGTGCAGATTTTTCTCAAAACATCATGTTGTACACCTTAAGTATATACAATACAAATAAATAATTAAATAAAAACTTCCACATGCCAAGATAGATTTACCTCTTGATTTAATATTAATATATTATGAAACATAATTACTAAATATTTTTTCCTGTTCTTGGGAATAAATAACATAACATTTTCACTTCACTCAGCACCTTTAGAAGAACACACACTTAAAACAAAGCAGTAAAAGTTCATTTCTGACTGTAACTCCAAAACCAACAGCGTTTCATGAGCAATTTACAAAATTCAGTAGCAAATAAGCTGAATGTTGAGTCCTTCAGATATGCAGGTTGAAGAAAAGTCCTATCTTCATATGTATCAGCATTGTTGAGATATGATTCAAATATCATATAATTCATCCATTTAAGGTGTACAATTAAGTGTTTTTTAGTGTATTCACGGAGTTATGAAACCATTACCACAATTAATTTTAGAACATATTTATCACCCCAAGAAGACATCCCACACCACTTAGCCATCACTCCCTATCCCTCCAATCCTCAAACTACCCTAGCTGCTGGTAACTACTAATCTACTTCCTGTGGTTACAAATTTTCCTGTTCTGTGTTTTCTTATAATTGGAATTTTATAATATGTGGTAATTTCTGACTGGCTTTTTTACTTAGCATGACGTTTTCAAGGTTTGTCCATATTGTAGCATGTATCAGTACTTCATTTTTTTATGGCTGAATAATATTCTGCCATACGAATATACCATTTGGATTGCTTCCACTTTTTGGCTATTATGAATAGTGCTGCTATGAACTATTTTGTGTGGATATTTATTTTCATTCCTCTCTGGTTACACATAGAAGTGAAAGTGCTGAGTCATATGGTGACTATGTTTAATATTTTATAGAACTGACAGACTGTTCTGCAAAGCAGTTGCACCATTTTACATTTCCAGCAGCACGTATGAGGGTTCCAATTTCTCCACATACTCATCAACACTTGCTATTTAGTTTTTATTTTTTGTAGAGATGGAGACTTACCATTTTGCTCAGGCTGGTGTCAAACTCCTGGGCTCAAGCCATCCTCCTGTCTTGGCCTCCCAAAGTGTTGGAATTACAGGCGTGAGCCACCGCTCCCAACATACACTTGTTATTATCTGTCATTTTGATTATAGCCATCCCTCTCCCAGGGTTATATAGAACAAATCTACACCACAACAATAATTCAATTTCTACTTTGCAAAGGAGGTCATGAATACAAATGGAAGCTCTAAGGTGTGAAGTGGTATCTCATTCTGGTTTTGATTTGTATTCCTGTGATGACTAATGATGTTGAGTATCTTTTCGTGTACACCCTGACCATTTCTATAATCTTTGGAGAAATTTCTAATGAAATCCTTTACCTGTTTTTAATCAGGTTTTCTTATTGTCGAGCTGTTGTGTAATGGGAAGGGTTTGAAGCCTGACCATCCTGGATTTGAACCTGAACTCCAGCACTGATTATCTGAGTGAAGGTACTCAATAATTGAGAACCATTCTTACTACTTATTATTGAGCTATAAGGGATACAGTATTCTCTGTGAGGGAATGGAGTATTATCTATGAAGGAATGGGGTAGTCTCTGTAAATGCATTTTCCCATCGTAACTAATGTCTATCCCTTTGTTTTCCCAAAAGTTGGAAAACTTCTAAAATGCCTCAAGCACTTTCTGTGCTTTATTCAACATGAAGTACTTAACCTGATTTAACCCTTTCTTGATGATTCCTTGGAACATCATAGATTGTATTTTATTTGTAGCCCTGTCAGTGTACTCAGGGTTCACTTACAGCGTTTGCTCAGGCTTCTGTGGCTCATCTAGTGACTTTTCTCTCTCTTTATGGTTCATTAATGAACTTTCTTCCCACAGTTTTCTCTCTCACCCCCTCATTATTACACATAATTCAAAAACAACAATTTTAGTTGGAAGGCTGGAGAGCAGCTTCCTCACCTACTACTTACTAAAGTGGATGGCCTTTGTTACAGTTTCATTAAGGGCTCAGGGACATTTTCACTTACTTTCATTGTCCAGTTTGAGCTTGTTGGTTAAAGTTACTGGAAGTTAGACTCCTAGGCAATTGGAATATTACACTCGCTTCATATTGAATAAGAGCTTTTGCTTCCTTGTCAATATTCTTTCAGGGAAATGAAACTTTCAAAATTCAAAACCACCTAAGATCAAATTTTAAGTAAGATTTTATTTTAAAAAATCAACCTAAACACACATCCATTAAATGAGAGAGCTTTCTTTTAAACATTAAATGAGAGACTTTTCTTTTTTTAAAAAAATCAGACCCTTGTATTAAACTTTTAATCATCCAAAGGTAAAATATTTAGACTTACCAAAGGCAAATATTACCTTCAGTGTATCTTGTTTAGGTGTTTTGGCCAACCAACAGCATTCTTTGTTGAAAATTAACGCTTATTCCATGCAGCATTATTTATTGATTCCTTTTTTGCATGTAACCTGCACCCTAGCAGAAAATATTTAAGAAGATTATAGTTCCAAGGAAGGATTGGAACCCTGATTGGCATGAAAGGGTTAACTGTATTGGATGGGGCCCACTAACCAGACCAGACTGCTGTGAGGAGGCTTGTACTTTGGGGGATGGGTTGGCCTGCAGGTGCCTGGCTGTGTCAGATACTACGCCGTACAGTTTATCTGTTCAAAAATATTTTTCAAGGATTATAGGATTATGTTTTTGGTCATGAGAAACAAGCTTGAAACTTTTCTGACAGTTTTAGTAGATGTGGGCTTAATAAACAAGCCAATAGAATGTAAGGGAATTCAGCCTGGGATCCTGCTAAAACTGCAAAACCAGGTGTCACATCCCTTGGGGGAAACTGTGACCTGTAGGGTTAATTGCTGGCATCAGCTTGCCTGGAGTGAGTTCAGTTGCAGGCAGGAGATGGCTGAAGGGGCCCCCACTGCTAAAATCACCCATAGTCAGCTGGGTGGGGATGGTTTAAGAGAGCAGTGTCTGTTGGAAGAGTGTTCTCCTGGTAAGGATATTTAGGAATCTCTTTTGTCAAGAAGTCCATGCCCCACCATAGCAGGCACACCTTGCTCTAGGTCCTGGTTCTGTCTGTCCTACCTCAACACACTGGACATATTTTTTTCATGCCCTGACACATCATGAAATATTAAAGTGGTAGGCTAGGTTTCAATTCTGTTTTTGTTTTGTTTTGTTTTGTTTTTGTTTTTGTTTTTGTTTTCTTTTCCCCCTTGACAGCACATGCTATCCCTACTTTGGATATCTCACTGGTACTTGCTAGTGTACATTTGGGGCTCTCAGATTCCTGCTGCATTTTCCTAGTGTCTTTGATCCTGATGCAAAATCGTATGCTTTGTGCTCCAGTTTGCTGCTGCTGTTCCTGCTGCTGTTCCTGTGGCTACTGCCATTTACACTGTTTTCTCTTGGCCTCTGCATATTTGTTCTTTGTGTTGTCTTTTGGGATCATATTTCCTTGTGTTTCCATTTTTTGCCTGCATCATCTCTCAATACTGCACAATTCTCCCAAAAGGTGGGCTGTAGGTCACATGATCCTTCTGAGAAACTCCACCCTTGGTTGCGTGACCACAGGGTACCACTCTTACTGGGAACACTGACTTTCTGAGTGACAGCCCTGACGCCCACACTGCCCTGCCCAGGTGCCACTGACTGACCATTACAGCTTCCTGGCCTGCGTTACTCTCAAACCGGACATTCCGGCTTTGCAAATTGCTGACATCCATGACGCTCTGTTTCCCACCACAATTCCACTCTGTTTCTTGGCCTCTGCCTTTCATCTTCCCTGTGGCTTTAGCCAGGAAGGAATAGCAGTATCTGGGCAGCATGCCACGAGAAAGACTATTCCCCCAGGAGCACCACTTTTTCTGCTTCTCATTTTCAAATGTTCCTGCTTTAAATCTTATTTTTCTTCCCCACTACCGCATGCAGATTACAGA
>NW_026656797.1:0-5459 GCF_009828535.3 Hylobates moloch | reverse complement strand
GCTGAAGAGGCTGAGACTTGGGGGACAGCCAGATTCCTCCTTGCCTCTGCTTAGGATGCTGCATTCTCTAACCAGGCGTGGCTGTTGGTTCTGGCCTCTGCCTGCCTCACAACTCCAGTGAGACGCCTTCCAGATAGTCCACCCGGGAGATCAGTGAGCCTGGAGAGAAGGGCGGGTTATCAGAGCTGCAGGTGGAGCTTGCCTTGCAGCAAGGAATCCCAGGCCAAACTAAGCAGGGCAAGCAGCACCATTGAGTGTCCGTCGCGTGATTGGTTTCATGTGTTGAAGAATCTGCAGCCTGGAAAACAAGTGGCAGAAATCTGAATGGCAGCATGGTCACGGACACTGGCTGGCTGAGGACTTCGAGACCGTTCTGGTACTTTCTCAAGGCTTCTGTTCCCTTACTGGTCCAATTAGAGTTGACACCGGACACACCCTAAGGTCAACTGATCCCTGTCTCTCCTGTGGATTCACTGCTACCTGGAGTCAGGAGAAGGGAGCGGGAGGCAGTAAAATCCTTTAGGGCCTTAGTTCTCGTGGACCAACATGTTAACAAGTGCAGCTGTCCCAAGCTCTTCATTACTGTGGTAGGCAGAGCAATGACCCCCAAAACTATTCCCATCCTAGGCCATGAAACCAGTGACCATGTTACATATGTGGCAATGGGGATGTGCCCCTGCATTGAGGTGCGGCTCTGGAGAAGATGTCCTGGATTTCACGGGTGGGTCAAAGATGATCACAAGTATTCCTAAAGAGGGAGGCAGGAGGGCCAGGTCATAGAAAGAGAGGTGGGCATGGAAGCAGAGGTTGGAGTGATGTGGCTGTGAGCTAGAGAATGTGGGCACCTTCTAGAAGCTGAGATGGTGAGGAACCATCTCCCCAGGAGCCCCCAGAAAGGAGCGCAGCACTGCAGACAACGTGACTCTAGCCAGATAGACCCATTTGGGATTTCTTGCCTCCAGAAATGTAGCACAAACGTGTGTGGTCTTAAGCCAGTTTGTGGTATTCAGCCATAGCAGCAATGAGAAACAGACATAACTTCCGTGTGATTCCTTGACAGGCCACATGGCTCAGGGCTCCCGATTCCTTCTTGGCTTTGTTTGCCTGACTGCAAGACACAGTGGGGCTAGACACCTGCTGTGGTCTGAGTGTGACCCCCAAAAGCATGTGTTGGAAACTTGGTCCCAAGTGCAACAGCATTAAGAGGTGGGACCTTTTATTTTTAAAAATAAAAATGTTCCATGAGGAAGAGCTGAAGTAGGTGGAATCTTTAAGAAGACGTGATTAGGCCATGAAAGCTCTACCCTCGATGCCCTTGTCTGGGGATTGGGTTAGTTATCATGGCAGTGGGTATCTCTCTCCTTCTCGCTCGCTCTCTATCTATCTCTCTTCTCTCCCTCCCCCTCTCTTTGATCTTCCACCGTGGGATGATGCAGCAAGAAAGCCTTCCCTCACCAGATGTCAGCACCTTAATACTAGACCTATCAGTCTCAAGAACTGTGAGACATAGATTTCTTTATAAATTATCCCATCTGCGTGGCACTCTGTTGTAGTAACACAAAATGGACTAAGACAACACATAATGTTTTATAAATAAATTGTATTTGTGGGGTGCTTTTGTCTTTCCAATCTCTCCAACAAAAGACAACTTTGCAGGCCCACTTCTGTTTGCAGGCCCTCTGAAAAGCCATCTCAAAATATGCCAAAGTATCCTTTTTCTTTTTTTCCAGAGTCCTTTTTTCCAATGCACCAAAGTACATATTGAGATAAAATATTTTTGTTTTCTCCACTCCCCACTTTGAAACTTCAAATGTTTCACATATAAAAAGGCAAGTTGATTCCTTTGGAGAGATTTAGGTTGGAGTTTGTTAGATAAGAGACAGGCAAAGAAGAGAAATGACAAATTTGAATGAGCAGAAAAGAACAAATTTAAATATTTTGTCTCAGATCTTCTTGAGACATTTCTATGGAAACAGAAGAAAAACAAGGGTTACTGTCTGGAATAGTCTATAGACTAGTTTTTCCAGAGTCACTGAAGCATCTTCAAATCATAGTGATAATCTGACAGATTTTTCTGGGTATTAGTTGAAATGAGGTGTTCCAACAAACTTTCTGAATAGTCTATACATCAACAGGTACAAAGGCTGTTTACATGTAAAGTTGCTACAGTGATTTACCCTAAAGTTTATATCAAGTTTTCTATCATCAATTTGCAGGGCTTTAAGAAAAGCACAGTTTTTTTTTTATTTCTAGTGATTCCAAGTCAGAAAAATGCAAGAAAATGTGAAAACATTAGCTTGGAGACTTGTAGCCAGAAAAGAATTCAAGATTCAGTCCCAGTTGTAGACAAATAATAAAAACTGAAAAACAATGGACAGGGCTAGAATAGAATAGTGGGTATACTATGGTTTTCTTCTGAAACATAATTTTTCTCTCTCCAGTTCCCCATTTCTAACAAAGACAAATCACAATAGGACCAATTTATTCACAAAATAAGTCTTTGTTTTGTTATAATTGGCCTGATTGTTTGAATAAAGTACAGAAAAAATGGGGATTGGCCATTCTTTTAAGTTGGCCTTGCTGGAACTTTTTCATAAGGAATTTCAGATTAGACTTTTAAAATCCTCTAAAGGCTAGGAAACCAAGCCAAGGGTTTGCCATCAGACTGTGCCTGTAATGCCTGTAAAAATTCAGTGAATTCCTCCCCTCTTGAGGTCCCAATATATCTTGAGGTTCTTGGGCCCTTTAGAAAGTGACATTCTTTACTTACTGCAAGGTCCAGAACCTTGTAAGGGAGCTGTGTAGACAAGGTACCTGGCCAGTCTTTCCACAAGGATTTTTATTAGGTCTATAAAATCAACTTTAGTTCTGCTAAATAGGCTCATCATATCTGAAAATATGCCATTCTAGTCAAAACCTGGTAAAATAACCACTGTCTCCAGTTATGTCCTGTTATTTAAAAAAACAAAACCAATTCTCACTGAGCTTATGCAAATAACAGATTTCTAGAGAAATCTGGTAGAGACATGGCTGGGACTACAGGCCCATGCCACAACACCTGGCTAATTTTTGTAGTTTTGTAGAGACAGGATCTCACTTTGCTTCCCAGGCTTGGTCTCAAACTCCTGGGCTCAAGTGATCCTCCTGCCTCAGCCACCCAAAGTGCTGGGATTACAGGAGATTGTACCATTGGATCTTTTTTTTTTTTAAACAAAGGTACCACCTCAAGTGGCTCACCAAAACCAATAAGGCTTAATCAAGATTATGATTTAACCAAGGACACATGAGGCATCTCCAGAGAGGTGCACAGCAGTCCTCACCAGATGCAGAACCACCTCAAAGACAGCTCAAAGAGAGGAAAGTTTTGCTAGCCACAAATGGGGTACAACCCACATCTGCCAGCCATATCTTCCAGGGATTCAGCCTTTCAGCTGACCATCTACACACAAAAGCCTAAGAGCCCCGTGTAACCCCTCAAACAGGAGATGACAGAAAACCAAAAGCTGTCTATGGAAGGCGAAAGGATCAATGACAAGTGGGTACACCACAAAGTCAAAAGTCACACAAATATCAAACCAAAAGCAACTGGCTTCTCGACCAGGACCTGCACCCAGGCCATGGCAGTGAATGTGTGGAATTTTAACAACAAGACTGCAAGGTGGGGCCAGGTGCGGTGGCTCACATCTGTAATCACAGCACTTTGGGAGGCCAAGGCAGGCAGATCATGAGGTCAAGTGATTGAGACCATCCTGGCCAACATGGTGAAACCCCGTCTCTACTAAAAATACAAAAATTAGCTGGGTGTGGTGGCACGTGCCTGTAATCCCAGCTACTCTGGATGCAGAGGCAGGAGAATCATTTGAACCTGGGAGTTGGAGGTTGCAGTGAACCGAGATGTACCATTGCACTCCAGCCTGGGTGACAAGAGCGAAACTCTGTCTCAAAAAAAAAAAAAAAAAAGACTGCAAGGTGGAGTGGCTGGCACTGCAGATTCCACAAGGGACCCAGGGCAGGCATTTGGAGCATATGAAGGATTTTAGCTTTGTTTCAAGTCAGACTTTTGCTCTTTAATCTCGTCAAGAGGATTTCTAAGGCAAGCCATGACACTATGATGTGTCTTTTAATTTAATCTTCCAATGAATATAAATAAGGCAGTTGTTTGGAATAAGAAATCTCTAAACTATTTTTTGTAATTTAGAGGTCTTTCCAACGTAAAGAATCCATCTTTGGGCGGCTAATGACTAGAATTTCCAATGATGTACTTACTCTAATAGCGACTCCATCCCACAGCCTCTTCATGGAAAGCCCCGGATGTGGTTTTCCAGGCTTCAAGTAGGTTATTACCATTTAAGAAAGACTTGTTTCCTGAAGAGGGCGTAGGATAGGCAGTTCCAAAGATCCCCCTCCAGTAAAATTCACTCCTAGAAACAGGCTCAGATAGCAAGAGACTTTTTTTTTATTTTAACTCACAGTTTTTATTGGTTGAAGTAATAAAATAAAAATTAGCTCCTTAGTTCCTATTTCTTGTCTATTGTTTTTCTTTCTTTTTAAAATTTAATTTAATTTAATTTAGTTGTAAGTTCCAGGATACATGTGCAGGACATGCAGGTTTGTTACATAGGTAAACATGTGCCATGGCAGTTTGCTGCACCTGTCAACCCATCACCTAGGTATCAAGCCCCGCATGCATTAGCTATTTATCCTGATACTCTCCCTCCCCACCACCGACAGGCCCCAGTATGTGTTGTTCCCCTCCCTGTGTCCATGTGCTCTCATTGTTCAGCTTTCACTTATAAATGAGAACATGTGGTGTTTTGTTTTGTTTTCTGTTCCTGTGTTAGTTTGCTGAGGATAATGGCTTCCAGCTCCATCCATGTCCCTGCAAAGCAACAGACTCTTGTTGCCACACATGGTTAAGATGGTGTTTGTGTACACAGTGCCTCTGGTGACCCACATATTTCTGGGGACACCCATCACAGACCCCTTAATTCATGACACTGGACAGCTCTCCTAGGATGGGACTTTCCCAGGACTAACCAGGCAACAAGGGCCAGACCACAAAAATTCCTTATGGATGGGACTTCTTACTAAGACAAACATTCCCAACAGCTGGACACATTCAGAGCAAAAAGTGTGCTGCCTAAAACCTTGTATCTCAGGTTCCCAGGCATCTTCAGACTGAACACCTGATGTGACCCAAAAATCACACACCAGATGGCAGAAACAAGAGACAGTGCTCCCACTTGTCACAAGTCAAACTCTCCAGGGCACAAAACAAGATGAGAGCGGTCCTCATGTGGCTTCTATTTGGCTTTTGTTGTTGTTTTGAGATGCAGTCTCTCACTCTGTCACCCACGCTGGAGTGCAGTGGCATGATCTTGGCTCACTGCAACCTCTGCCTCCTGGGTTCAGGTGGTTCTCCTGCCTCAGCCTCCTGAGTAGCAGGGATTACAGGTGCT
>NW_026656796.1:4710-5459 GCF_009828535.3 Hylobates moloch | reverse complement strand
AGAAGTGGAGTGGAGAAAAGTAGATTTGAATTGAATGGAATGGAATGTTATGCAATTGAGTGGAATGGAATGGAAGTGAATAGAATGGAATTGAATGGAATGAAATGGAAGGCAATGGAATGGAATGGAATGGAATGCAATGGAATGGAATGGAATGGAATGGAATGGAATGGAATGGAATGCAATGGAATAAAGTGCTCTGAAGTGCAGTGGAGTGGAAAGGAAAAGAAAGGAAGGGAGTGGAGTGGAGGTGAATGTAGTGATAAGAAATGGAAGGGATTGGAATGGAATGGAATGCAATGAACTTAAAAAATTGCAGTGGAGTGCCGTGGATGAGAATGGAGAAGAAAGGAATGGAGAGTAGTGGAGTCTAATGGAGTGAAGTGGAAAGGAATGTAATGCAAAGGATGGGAATGAAATGGAATGGAATGGAATGGAATGGATTGGAGTGGACAGGAATGCAGGTGAATTGGAAGGAATGGAAGGCAGAGTAGTGGAGAGGAGTGTAGTGGAGAAGAATTCATTTCAATGGAATGGAAGTGAATGGAATGGAATGGAGGGCAATGGAGTGGATTCCACTTAAAAAGAATTTAATGGAATGGAATGAAATGGAATGTGATGGAATGGAAAGGAATGGAAAGGAATGGAATGGAATGGAATGAAATGGAATGGAATGGAATGAAATGGAATGGAATGGAATGAAATGGAATGGAATGAAATGGAATGGAATGGAATGAAATGGAATGGAA
>NW_026656796.1:0-4700 GCF_009828535.3 Hylobates moloch | reverse complement strand
TGGAATGAAATGGAATGGAATGGAATGAAATGGAATGGAATGGAATGGAATGGATAAAAGTGCAGTGGGGTGCAGTGGAGTGGAATGGAGAAGAAAGGAAGGGAGTGGAGTTGAGTGGAATAGAGTGGAATGCAATGTTATGAAATGGAATGGAATGCCAATTAATGGAATTGAATGGAGTGGATTGGAATGGAGGAAAAGGGGAAGGAAAGGAATGCAGTGGTGTGCAGAGACTAGAGTGCAGAAGAGTGGATTTGAATTGAATGGAATGGAAAACAATGGACTGGAGTGGAGTGGAGTGGATCAAGTGGGAAAGAATGGAATGGAATGGAATGGAACGGAATGGAATGGAAAGGAAAGGAACGAATGGAAAAACATGCACTAGAGTGTAGTGGAGAAGAATGGAGAAGAAAGGAAGTAGTGGAGTGGAGTGGAATTTAATGGAATGGAATGCAATGGAAAGGGATGGAATGGAATGGAATGACATGATTGGAGTGGAGTGGATTGCAGTAGAATGGAATTGAATAGAAAGTAATGGAATGGAATGGAATGGAATGACATGATTGGAGTGGAGTGGATTGCAGTAGAATGGAATTGAATAGAAAGTAATGGAATGGAATGGAATACAATGGAACGGAATGAAAAGGAAAGGAATGTAATGGAATGAATGGGAGTGGATTGCAGTGTATGGGAAATGAATGGAATGGATTGGATTGTGGTGGACTGGAGTGGAATGGGAAGGAATGGAGTGGAGTGGAGTGGAAAGGAGGGGAGTAGATTGGATTCTGCTGCAAAGGAAGGGAATGGAGCAGAATGGAATGCAGTGGATTCAAGTGGTGTCGCATGGAGGGGTATAGAATGGAATGGATTATAATGGAATGAATTATAATTGAATGGAATGGAATAGAATGGAATGGAATGGAATGGAATGGAATGGAATGGAATGGAATGGAATGGAATGAATTGGTGTGGAGTGGAGTGGATTCTAGTGGAAAATAGTGGAATGGAATGGAATGGAATAGAAAAATGCAGAGGAGTGCAGTGGTGTCACATGGCAAAGAAAGGCAGGGAGTAGAGTGGAGTGTAATGGAGTGTAATGGAACAGAATGGAATGGAATGGAATGGAATGGAATGGAATGGAATGGAATGGAATGGAATGGAATGGTATGGAATGGAATGGAATGGAATCGAATGAAGTGGACTGGAAAGGAGAAGAATGGGAAGGAATGGAATGCAGTGGAATGGAGAGGAGTGGAGTGCAGAAGAGTCAATTTGAATAACATGGAATGGAATGGAATGGAATGGAGAGAAGTGTAGTGGAATCTAGTTGAAATGAATGGAATGGAATGGAATGGAAAGGAATGGAATGGAATGGAAAAAAAGTATAGTTTAGTGTTGTGCAGTGGAATGCAGAAGAAACGAAGAGAGTGGAGTTGAGTGGAATGAGGTGGAAGAATGGAATGGAATGGAATGGAATGGAATGGAATGGAATGGAATGGAATGGAATGGAATGGAGGCGAATGCGAAGGAAAGGAATGCAGTGGAGTGTAGAGGAGTGGACTGGAGAAGAGTGAATTTGAATGGAATGGAATAAAGGGCAGTGCAGTGGAGTGGATTCTAGTGGAAAACGATAAAAGGTAATGGAATAGAATGGAAGGGAAAGGAATGGAATGGAATGGAATCGAAGGGTAAAAAGTCCAGTGGAATGAAATGTAGTTGAATGGAGAAGAAAGGAATGTAGTGGAATGGAGTGCTGTGGAGTGGAATGGAATGGAATGGAATGGAAAGGAATGGAGTGGAATGGAATGGATTGGAGTGGAGTGGAGTGGAATGGAATGGAGTGGAATGGAATGGATTGGAATGGAATGGAATGGAAAGGAAGGGACAAAACTATAATGAAGGAGAATGGGAAGGAATGGAATACAGTGGATTGGAGAGGAGTGGAGTGGAGTAGAGTGCATTTGAATTGAACGGAAAGGAATGAATTGGAGTGTAGTGGAGTGGATTCTACTTGAAAAGAATGGAATGGAATGGAATGGAATCTAATGGAATGGAATGGAATGGAATGGAATGGAATGGAAAAAAGTGCAGTGGAGTGTAGTGCAGTTGAAAGGAGAAAAAAGGAAGGGAGTGGAGTGGAGGGGAATGGAGTGGAATGGAAGGGAAAGGAATGGGATGCCATGTAGTGCACTGGAATGGAGGTGAACGGTAACGAATGGAATACAGTGGAGTGGAGAGGAGTGCAGAGGAGAAGGGTGGATTTGAATTGAAGGGAACGGAATGGAATGTATTGGAGTGGAGTGGAGTGGAGTGGATTCCAGACAAAAAGAACGGAATGGAATGTAATGGATTGGAATGGAACGGAATGGAATGGAAAAAATTGCAGTGGAGTGCTGTGTAGTGGAATGGATAAGAAATGAAAGGAGTGGAGTGGAGTGAAATGGAAAGGAATGGAATGGAATGGAATGGAATCGAAGGGTAAAAAGTCCAGTGGAATGTAGTGTAGTTGAATGGAGAAGAAAGGAATGTAGTGGAATGGAGTGCTGTGGAGTGGAATGGAATGGAATGGAATGGAAAGAATGGAGTGGCATGGAATGGAGTGGAATGGAATGGATTGGAGTGGAGTGGAATGGAATGGAGTGGAATGCAATGGATTGGAATGGAATGGAATGGAAAGGAAGGGACAAAACTATAATGAAGGAGAATGGGAAGGAATGGAATACAGTGGATTGGAGAGGAGTGGAGTGGAGTAGAGTGCATTTGAATTGAACGGAAAGGAATGGATTGGAGTGGAGTGGAGTGGATTCTACTTGAAAAGAATGGAATGGAATGGAATGGAATCTAATGGAATGGAATGGAATGGAATGGAATGGAAAAAAGTGCAGTGGAGTGTAGTGGAGTTGAAAGGAGAAAAAAGGAAGGGAGTGGAGTGGAGGGGAATGGAGTGGAATGGAAGGGAAAGGAATGGGATGCAATGTAGTGCACTGGAATGGAGGTGAACGGTAATGAATGGAATACAGTGGAGTGGAGAGGAGTGCAGAGGAGAAGGGTGGATTTGAATTGAAGGGAACGAAATGGAATGTATTGGAGTGGAGTGGAGTGGAGTGGATTCCAGACAAAAAGAACGGAATGGAATGTAATGGATTGGAATGGAACGGAATGGAATGGAAAAAATTGCAGTGGAGTGCTGTGTAGTGGAATGGATAAGAAATGAAAGGAGTGGAGTGGAGTGAAATGGAAAGGAATGGAATGGAATGGAATGGAATGGAATGGAATGGAATGGAATGGAGTGGACTGGAATGGAGGCGAATGCGAAGGAATGGAATGCAGTAGAGTGTAGAGGAGTGGAGTGGAGAAGAGTGAATTTGAATGGAATGGAATGAAGCGGAGTGGAGTGGAGTGGATTCTAGTTGAAAATGATAAAATGTAATGGAATAGAATGGAACGGAAAGGAATGGAATGGAATGGAATCGAAGGGTGAAACGTCCAGTGGAGTGGAGTGTAGTTGAATGGAGAAGAAAGAAATGTAGTGGAATGGAGTGTTATGGAGCGGAATGGAATGGAATGGAATGGAGTGGAATGGAATAGAGTGGAATGGAATGGATTGGAATGGAATGGAGTGGAAAGGAATGGACAAAACTATAACGGAGGCGAATGGGAAGGAATGGAATACAGTGGAATGGAATGGATTGGAATTGAATGGAGTGGAAAGGAATGGACAAAACTATAACGGAGGCGAATGGGAAGGAATGGAATACAGTGGATTGGAGAGAAGTGGAGAGGAGTAGAGTGCATTTGAATTGAATGGAAAGGAATGGATTGGAGGGGAGTGGAGTGGATTCTACTTGAAAATGGAATGGAATGGAATGGAATGGAATGGAATGGAATGGAATGGAATGGAATGGAATGGAATGGAATGGCGTGGACTGGAATGGAGGCAAAAGGGAAGTAATGGAATGCAGTGGAGTGGAGAGGAGAGGAGTGGAGAAGAGTAGATTTGAACTGATTGAAGTGCAATGCAATAGAATGGAATGCAGTGGATTTGAGTGGAGTGGCATGGATGCGAGTGGGATGCAATGGAATGGAATGGAATGGAATGGAATGGAATGGAATGGAATTTATTTGAATGGAATGGAATGGAATGGAATGGAATGGAACGGAATGGAATGGAATGGAATGGAATGGAATGGGATGGGATGCAATGCAGTGAAATGGAATTGAATGGAAAAAATGCAGTGGAGTGCAGGGGAGGTGAATGGAGAAGAAACGACCGGAGGGGAGTGGACTGAAATGGAGTGGAATGGAATGGAGTGGAACGGAATGGAATGGAATGGAAAGGAGTGGAAGGGAATGGAGGTGAATGAGAAGGAATGGAATGTAGTGGAGTGGAGAGGCTTGCAGAGGAGAAGAGTGGATTTGAATGGATTGGAATGGATTGGAATTGATAGGAGTGGAGTGGGGAGGATTCTAGTGGAAATGAATGGAATGGAAAGGAACGGAATGGAATGGAATGGAAAGTAATGACACGCAATGAAATGGAATGGAATGGAATGGAAAAAGTGGAGTGGAATTCAGTGGAATGGAATGGAATGGAATGGAATGGAATGGAATGGAAAAAGTGGAGTGGAATTCAGTGGAATGCAATGGAGAAGAAAGGAAGGGAATGTAGTGGAGTAGAATGCATTGGAATGAAATGGCAT
>NW_026656795.1:0-5459 GCF_009828535.3 Hylobates moloch | reverse complement strand
CTGGAGTGCAGTGGCATGATTTCGGCTCACTGCAAGCTCCACCTCCCGGGTTCACTCCACCTTCTGCCTCAGCCTCCCGAGTAGCTGGGACTACAGGTGCCTGCCACCACGCCCAGCTAATTTTTTGGTATTTTTAGTAGAGACAGGGTTTCACCGTGTTAGCCAGGATAGTCTCGATCTCGTGACCTTGTGAACTGCCTGCCTTGGCCTCCCAAAGTGCTGGGATTACAGGCATGAGCCACTGCACCTGGCCTAGCATTCTTATCCCTCTAACATACAGACAAACTCTGAGTCTTGAGACTCCCTCAAGATGGATGTTATTGGCCCTATCTCATGGAGAAGGAAACTGAAGTTAAGAGGTTCAGGCAGGGATAGAGCAAGGATTTCACCCCCAAACAATCTCAAAGCCTATGCTTTCCTCCTTTTTTTTTTTTTTTTTTTGAGACGGAGTTTCGCTCTTGTCGCCCATGCTGGAGTGCAATGGTGCAGTCTCGGCTCCCGAGTTCAAGCAATTCTCCTGCTTCAGCCTCCCAAGTAGCTGGGACTACAGGCGCGTGTCACCACACCTGGCTAATTTTTGTATCTTTAGTAGAGACGGGGTTTCACCATATTGGCCAGGCTGGTCTCAAACTCCTGACCTTGTGATCCGCCCGCCTCGGCCTCCCAAAATCTCACGCCTGGGATTACAGGCATGAGTCACTGCGCCCAGCCTCCTCCTCTTAAATCTGGCCACCATCCTGGCTGGGTGACCCACTCAACTCAATAGTGCCAGTGTCATGATGTCTTCAGCCCCAAGGACCTTACCCTCTACCCTGTATCAGCCAAATCCAGAGCCCTCAACTGCTCCCGCTTCAAGAGCTAAAACCCCAATGTCTTCCACTCTCACTCTCCCACCCCCTCAGCCTCTCACCTTCCTCCAGGCCCTGTCCTTGCCCATCCTCAGCAAGTGCTTTCCTTCCCTGAGCAGCCTGGACCCTGCAATCTTTCCTCAGCACCACCAGTACTCACGATCCCCCGACCCCTTGCTTCTACCACAAATTCACCACCCTGGGTCAATGCTACCATCCATCTTCTCTGACTCGACACATGGGCAGTCAGGCACTGCTGGAAAAAGCTCCCACTCTCTGGCAGATTGGCACCAGAACAAATGCAGGGTTCCTGACCTCTGCTCAGGAGCCTCATGGCTCCACCTCACATCTTTGTGCTTGTCCTTAGTCAAATCCCTTGCCTTATTCCCAAAAGTGCTTGTTCTCAACTTCCACCTCTCTTCATGGCCGCTACCTCTGGCTTGCTGCCTGCACGCGCCCCCGGCCTTTTTTTTTTTTTTTAAGAGTTGGGGGGCTGGGTGTGGTGGCTCACACCTGTAACCGCAACGCTTTGGGAGGCCAAGGCACATGGATAACCTGAGGTCAGGAGTTCAAGATCAGCCTGGCTAACATGGTGAAAACCCGTCTCTACTAAAAATACAAAAATTAGCCAGCCATGGTGGCGGGCACCTGTAGTCCCAGCTACTCGGGAGGCTGAGGCAGGAGAATTGTTTGAACCCAGGAGGCAGAGGTTGCAGTGAGCCGAGATGGCACCACTGCACTCCAGCCTGGGCGACAGAGCAAGACTCCGTCTCAAAAAAAAAAGAAAAGAAAAAAAGAGTTGGGGGGTCTCGCTCTGTCACCCAGGCTGGAGTGGCTCACTGCGACCTCACATTACTGGGCTCAAGGGATCCTCCCACCTCAGCCTCCCAAGTAGATAGGAATACAGGAGCACACCACCGCACCCAGCTAATTTTTTTTATTTTATAGAGACAGAGTGTCACTGTGTTGCCCAAGCTCGTCTCAAGCTCCTGGGCTCAAACAATCCTCCTACCTCAGCCTCCCAAAATGCTGGGATTATAGGCGTGAGCCACCACACCTGGTCTCCATGTTGATTTAAATGAGACAATATGCTCAAATTCTTTGTTTGATTAAGAAATCTTGCAGTCACTGGGTTTATTCTATCTCATGCACGTGGGAGAAGAGGAATGTGTCAATGCTCCCCCTCTGGCTTAACAAAGAAAACTCACAGGTATTTATACCTTCTAGAAAACACAGATGTGAATTTAAATATTATTGCCAGGGCAACACATTATTAAGGAAGACAAGCAATCAGAATCACAAGCTTTTTAAAAGTTAAAGGTTACTTTCGCAGGACAAAGCAAGTCTCATAAATTTAATTGTCTGACAAGACTCCCTTGTTAGAAATAACGTTTGCAAAGATGGTTTCACGATGCACAAAAGAATCTGCTTTTTATTTCTGCTGCTGCAGAAGAAGAGGGCACATTTTCTCTTTCTTATCATACTGAGGTTTTTTTTTTTTTGTCACCACCAGTTAGAAGGACCTGGAGTCTTCAAGGCAGCACCAAGAGAAACAAAGGCAGGCTGAAAGGCTGATCTTAAGCCAGTTGTTCCCGCCGCCCGCTACATGGCAATCAACTTGCAAATCTCTCAAACAGTGGCTCTCCCACACTCCTGCATCAGAGCTTGTCAAATATGAGTGTGCATAGGAATCACCTGGGATCTCATTAAAATGCAGATTCCAGGCCAGGCGCGGTGGCTCATGCCTGTAATCCCAGCACTTTGGGAGGCTGAGGCAGGTGGATCACCTGAGTTCAGGAGTTCAAGACCAGCCTGATCAACATGGCGAAACCCCACCTCTACTAACAATACAAAAATTAGCTGGGCATGGTGGCACATGCCTGTAATCCCAGCTACTGGGGAGGCTGAGGCAGGAGAATTGCTTGAACCTGGGACAGTGGGGGGTTGCGGTGAGTGGAGATGGCACCACTGCACTCCAGCCTGGGTGACAGAGCAAGACTCAAAAAAAAAAAAAAAAATGCAGATTCCAGCTGAGCACAATGGCTCACATCTGTAATCCCAGTGCTTCAGGAGCCTGAGGTGGGAGGATTGCCTGAAGCCAGAGGTTTGAGACCAACCTGGGCAATGTAGTAAGACCCCATCTCTACAAAAAGTTAAAAACAAAAAAAAAAAGCCAGGTGTGGTGATGCATGCCTGTAGTCCTAGCTATTCAGGAGGCTGAGATGGGAGGATGCTTTGAGCCCAGGAGTTTGATACTGTAGTAAGTTATGATGGCACCACTGACTCCAGCCTGATTGGCAGCAAGACCCTGACTCAATAGGTCTGAGTAGACCTGAGAATCTGTATTTCCAACCAGTAAGTTGTTACTGTGGTTGCTACTGGTCCCCAGACAGACACTGTGAATAGGAAGGTCTGAGGTGTTTATTCACAATTTCTCCTTTCTCCCCAAACCTCCGACACTTGGAGGTTTATCACACCCCATAAATCTATACAATTATTATTAATTCTCAATTAACTTTTTGTTTTTTGAGACGGAGTCTCACTCTGTCACCCAGGCTGGAGTGCAGTGGTGCAGTCTCGGCTCACCACAATCTCCGCCTCCCGGGTTAAAGCGATTCTCCTGCCTCAGCCTCCCAAGTAGCTGGGATTACAGGCATGTGCCACCACGCCCGGCTAATTTTGTATTTTTAGTAGAGATGGGGTTTCTCCATGTTGGTCAGGCTGGTCTCGAACTCCCGACCTCAGGTGATCCACCCGCCTCATCCTCCCAAAGTGCTGGGATTACAGGCGTGAGCCACCTCACCTGGCCCCCTCAGCAGCATTTGACAGCATTTACCCCTTCCTCCTCACTTGATCCCCAGGACCACACCCCTCTACCTATCTCACTGTCCCCTCATGCTTTGTCTGTATTGCTGGCCCACCCCCATTTCTCCAACCTCTGAAGAGCTGAGTCCTGGGGCCTCTTCTGTTCTCTCTCTGCACTTACTCCCCTGATCACCTCCTATTATTTCATGGCTTTAAATACCAGCTGTGCAGAGGATGCCTAAATTCACATCTCCAGCCCAGGCTTCTCTGTGAACAGCAGGGCAGTATGTCCAGCTGACGTCTTCACATTTGCACTTTAATATCTAAGATTTCAAAGGCATTAAAGGCCCAAACTCAGCTGCCTATTTCTCCTTTTAAGTCCACTCCTTCTGCAGCCTTCTCCATCTCATTAAATGGCAAATCCAATCTTCTAGCTGCTCAAACCAAAAATCTTAAAATCACCGTTGATGAGGCAGAGGTTGCAGTGAGCCAAGACTGAGCCACTGCACTGCAGCCTGGGCGACAGAGCAAGACTCCGTCTCAAAAACAAAATTAAAAAATAAAAATAAATAAAATCGGGCCGGGCTCAGTGGCTCACACCTGTAATCCCAGCACTTTGGGAGGCCAAGGTGGGTAGATCATGAGGTCAGGAATTCGAGACCAGCCTGACCAACATGGTGAAACCCCGTCTCTACTAAAAATTCAAAAATTAGCTGGGCGTGGTGGTGGGCACCTGTAATCCCAGCTACTCGGGAGGCTGAGGCAGAAGAAACGCTTGAACTCGGGAGGTGGAGGTTGCAGTGAGCCAAGATCGCACCACTGCACTCCAGCCTAGGTGACAGAGTGAGACTCCATCTCAAAAATAAATAAATAAAATAATAAAATAAAATAAAATAAAATAAAATCACCATTGACTAATTCTATTTCTAGGGCCACACTAACCGTATCAGCATCACTGTGTCAATTTTAAGAGGGTGTCCCTGCAGAGCAGTGACAGTATCATGGGTGCATGATTTGGCAACTGGATGGAGCCCTGTTTTTTGTTTTTTAGATTTAGGGTCTCACTCTGTCACCTAGGCTGGAGTGCAGTAGTATAATCATGGCTCACAGCAGCCTCAATCTCCCCAGCTCAAGCAATTCTCCCACCTCAGCCTCCCAAGCAGCTGGGACTACAGGCATGTGCCACCATGACAGGCTATTTATTTTATTTTCTGTAGAGACGTGGTCTCGCTATGTTGCCCAGGCTGGTCTCAAATTCCTGGCCTCAGACAGGCCTCCCACCTCAGCTTCCTGAGTAGCTGGGATTACAGTGGAGAGAGCCCTTTGTAAGAAATAAGAGGTGATCCCCCTTTGTCCTTGAACTCGGGACACGCAAGGGCCATTGCAAATGGAACATGTTCTGAATTTCAGCACCACCCACATCCCACCCAGGGTGGCCAATGCCTTCATGCAGCACGCCTTTGTGCCCAGCCACACACATTTTGGCAGAATGTTTCCCAGTGGCAGCATCCCAGGCTGTTCCAGTTAAAAGACAATTGTACTTCCTGCTTCTTGGCGCTTGCTTCCTGCCCATTTTCCAAGTCTGGTCCTGCTTCCTCTTGGCAGTTCCTGGTGGCCTTCCAGTAAATTCTTCTGCTGCTTAAGAAAACCAGGTGCTCCGGCCGGGCACGGTGGCTCACGCCTGTAATCCCAGCACTTTGGGAGGCCAAGGCAGGCGGATCACGAGGTCAGGAGATCGAGACCAACCTGACTAACACAATGAAACCCGGTCTCTACTAAAAATACAAAAAATTAGCCGGGCGTGGT
>NW_026656794.1:0-5460 GCF_009828535.3 Hylobates moloch | reverse complement strand
AGAGAACCACTATCCTCACACAACAACTTTCTGCTCAACTGACTTATCTTTTGGGGGACTAATTTAATTTGCTGCTGACAGCCACCATGCTCTCACCCAAATTTTTATGAATTCTCTGCATGTTTAAAATCTTGTGAGTCAGCTTGAGGGATGGCAGAATGCTTCATCCTGATTCCCTTTTTCCTTACACTTTGTGGATTATGTGCCAGCTTTGTGTGTTCTCAATTTTGACTCATGGTCTCAGCTTTGACTCAAAAGTCAGGAGGTTCATTCTCTGCTTCTAAGGAATCTAGGTTTCTGCAACTGATCAATAATCTTTGCAATCATATTTTTGTTTTCAATATCCTCCTCATGGTTCCTGTATCATTCTTTCTTCTTTTCATGATAACTTTGGGTTATACCTCTGCTACCAGCAGAGATTCTTAGCTATATGTTTCTGAATAAACTCTGAACCATCCTCATCTCATATGGTGTTTTGGTTTATTTGAAATCATTCCTGATATGGGATTTACACACGTATCACATACCATAGGTACTATCCAATTTGATTCTCAAAACAGATGGTCATGTGTTATTACCTCCATTTTTTCAACTGAGAACAATTTAATGTGTGATGTTATGTAGCTAGTAAAGGGCAGACTCTTGTCCAAGCTGAGGTCCTCTCTTTCTGACCAAGGACACTTACGTTTAACTCTCAATATAGTAGAAATGACATTGGAAGTAAGCATTAGCAAGACATATACTTGAGTTTTTTTTAACAATAAGACGAATAATCTCTTATATTTGCAGATAACGTTTTTGTTTACAAAAAATTCCCAATTTCCCACACCTCAGTGAGCAACAGCTGCATGATATGGCAGCAGGGACTGCATTTAATGGCTACCCTGAATGCAGGGATCTCTTTTTGTCTCAGCCTCTGACCAGCCATTCATTTAATTCATCTGCATCAAAAAACGCTTGGGAATTTATTGTGGAATCCTGACAGAGAGTCTCATCTGAAGAAACTTATTGTCAATATCATGTAAATAAAATACTTATACAGCCTTCATCTCCTGAATACCTATTGACAAAGTAAATGAAACTAAGTTATTTCTTGTAAGATACAGACCATACACTTTGCCACATTAAGACAATTTGTCCCCTAATTGAAATGTTATGAGGGAAATTATGTAAGAACAAAGCTGAGAATTGAGAAACTACACAATGGGCATGTAAGACTTGGCACAATCCATAATCTCTGAGCCAAGTAAGGGAATGAAACAGCCTTCTGCATTTTGTGAGGCCAATAGGAAGCATTCAAAGAAATGAAAAACTTGTGTTTCCATGGAAATCAGAAGAATGTAAGAAAGGAGCAAAGTAGGACTTGTGCATTCATAGAAGTCATAATAGACAAAAGTTGGTGCTTCGGGTCCTGAACTGATGTAAGCCAAGCATTCATCCATGGAAAGATTGATTGATACAGGCTCTGAGAGAAATATAAAGGTTGGGGACCTGGGTCACCTTCTTGGGAGCTCCTACCAGCATTGGAGTGCTAGAAGTACCTCTGATCAGCTAAAAATGTAGATTTCCATGACAGATGCCAACTTCTGAGACTGTGAATCTAGAATGCTCTGAAGACTTGGCTAAGAGACAATGGCCACTTACTGTGATCATCGTTCAGGGATGAAGTAAAGGAGATGAAAACTAGGACATCCTCTTTGACTAGCATCAGTTATGAGAGATGAATAAGTTCAGCATGTCTACTGTACAGTAATGTGACTATAATTAATAACACTTTATCGTATACCTGAAATTTACCAAGAAGGTAGGTCTTAAATGTTCACACCACAAAAATTAAAAGGGAATGGTAGCTTCGTGACCTAATAAACATATTATTTACAAGGAATATATATATCAGAGCATCACCTTGTATACCTGAAATAGACACAATTTTTATTTGCCAATTATACCTCAATACAGCTAGGAAAAAAGTATTTAGTTGATCTAGTTAATTATTATTATTATTTTATTTATTTTTTTTTTTTTGAGAGGGAGTCTTGCTCTGTCGCCCAGGCTGGAGTGCAGTGGCACAGTCTCGGCTCACTGCAAGCTCCACCTCCCAGGTTCACGCCATTCTCCTGCCTCGGCCTCTCCGAGTAGCTGGGACTACAGGCGCCCGCCACCACGCCAGGCTAATTTTTTGTATTTTTAGTAGAGACGGGGTTTCACTGTGGTCTCGATCTCCTGACCTCGTGATCCGCTCACCTCGGCCTCCCAAAGTGCTGGGATTACAAGCGGGAGCCACCACGCCTGGCCGATCTAGTTAATTATTACAGAAATATTCTAATCTTCAACATTAAAATTGGTAATTTTCTGAACAAGAGACACTAATATGTTCTGGATTGCCTGCTATATGATGGGTATTTGCTAAACGCTTTGTGTACATTATTATTAACTCTTTAACAAACTTTCAGAAGAGGTATTAATATTCCCAGCATAGAGATAAGAAAATTGAGGCTGAGGGAGTTAACATAATGTCATAGATTAGTTTCTCCCAGAAGAGACTTTGAAGAAAAGATTCCAGTGAAACTAGTTTACTGGGAAGTGCAGATCACACCGGTAGGAACTGGGGAAGTGATACAGAAAAGGGTACACTATCAAGTCAGTATCACAGTCACCAACTAAAGCTTAAACTAAAGGGAAAACTATCAGAAATGATGAAAAACACACAGCTAGAATTATCCTACTTCAGGAATGAGGAAGCTAGAGTCTTTATAAATCAGCTCTCCAGAATCATTGGTTGAGTATTTTTCTCTGTGTTGCATTCACAGGTGGCATGACTTTCTACAGCTACAATACAAGAGCCCTTAGCCATAGAGATGCAGACTCTGACAGATGGAAATTAATCCAAGCACACTAACATGCAAGATATATGGGCGCACTTATGAAAACTTGTCTGAGACCTACAATTAGCTCCACTCAAGTCAAATCTTTGCTGTTTAAATGAGATGGACAGCCACAAGCTCTAGAAGAAGGAAGAAGCAGAGGAGAGGAAGAGAAGGAACAGAAGATGAGAGGAGGAGGAAAGAGAAAAGAAACAAAAAAGAAGAAGAGAGAGAAGGGAGGAAGGAAGGAAGGAAAAAGAAAGGGAAGGGAAGGGAAGGGAAGGGATAAAGGAACCAAAAAAAAAACATGAAGGAAGGAAGGAGAAGGGGTGATTGAAGAAAAAGAAAGAAAGAAAAATGAAGAAGGAAACGAAAAGCTGGGGGAGGAAGTGACATATAAAATGAAGGCCAATGAAATAAGCTACACTTACTGCTGCTATAATACAGTGCACCTGAGATTCATAAGCTCCATTAATTACCACCAGTCCTATTCTCCCTTCACCCCTGGCCAGCACTCTTGTTTGTCTAGATAACTGCCTGAGGGAGTAGCTCAGAGCATCCTTCCTGAAGGGTCTGAGCCCCTGGTTACTATACCACTGTCCGCTGTGATTACTGTTTTTACTCTTTTGTGGTTATCACTGGGCATGGACACGCTATGAGATTCTGCAGTGTTATGGGTTAATCTGTGTCCTCCAAAATTCATATTCAAATAGAATCATTTAAAATGTTATGTGATAAGAAAAGGTCATATTGGAAACAATTAGGCTTCTGATTAAATATGACTGATATCTATACCTAAGGGGGAAATTCAGAGACAGTATGCATATAGTAGAAAACTTATGTCAAACACACATGGAAATGATAGACATCTACAAGTCAAGGAGAGAGACCTGGAACTGATACTTCCCTCGCAGTCTTCAGATGAAAACAGCATTGCCAACAGCTTAATTTCAGACTAGAGGCCTTCGGAACTGTGAAAAAATAAATTTAAGCCACTTGGTTTGCAGTAATTTATCATGGCACTGCTAGTAAGTTAATATACTCAGTAAATCTCCTGAGCTATAGATATATTCTCCTACACTATATGGCTTGAGGGTAATTACCCCTCACCAAATAGTAACTCCTTTCTCTGTCTGCTGCTCTCCTGACATGAAGAGTCCAAAGTGACTATACAGTAACGATTACTTTTGGTTATGCTAAAGAAATAGAGAAGCAAATACTATAATTTTTATTTACATGAATATTTTTTAAAGCCAAAAGTTACCTACAGGATTACAACTTGACAGAGTGATTAGCTGTCTTTGGGAATAAGTAAGAGGATATAATTGGGAGAGAATGGGATTAATTTCTATTTCCTAACATAGATGTAATGGGGACATAGATGTATTTACAATATAATAATGTATCAAGTTGGAAATTAATAATTTGCATTCCTCTGAAATGAATGGTATTCCTAGAAAATGTTTTAAACATGTTAGAACTCTATGATGAATCAGGTGTCATCTCAACTCATCTAATTACTTCATTAAATAGAAGGAGAGGCTGTGGCTGGTGGCTCACACCCGTAATATCAGCACTTTGGGAGGCCGACGTGGGCAGTTCACAAGGTTAGGAGTTTGAGACCAGCCTGACAAATATGATGAAACCCTCTCTCTACTAAAAATACAAAAATTAGCCGGGCGTGGTGGCGGGCATCTGTAGTCGCAGCTACTCGGGAGGCTGAGGCAGGAGAATCCCTTGAACCCGGGAATTGGACGTTGTAGTGAGCCGAGATCACGCCACTGCACTCCAGCGTAGGCGAAAGAGCAAGACTCCGTCTAAGAAAGAAACAGAAGAAATGACACTCACTGTGCTAGTAACCAGGGTTATGGCTAGAGCCACAGCTTATGCACACTGGCCTGAATCTCAAGCAGTTGTGTCATAGAAAGTTCTACATTCTCATCCTGGTAATCCCCACACTCGCAGACAAGTGAGAATGAATGGTCACCTGGGCGTAGATTGCTGGAGACTGCCTAAATCCCGGTGGATTTCTCTGCATCCACCTGCTCTCGATCTGCTCTGCAACATGGAACACACTGTGACAGACACCCTCTTCCCAAGTGACGTTCAAAGAACTGAAAGACACAGGTGGTGAGGATTGCACAGAGAGATACCTGTTAGTCTTGAGTCAGAATTTGGTGGGTGAATTGTCTTGGGCCCAGGCATGGATTCATTTTGTCACCGTAAATATATCAGCATCATGCTTCTCCCCACAGACACTTCCCACTCTACATACAGCCAACCATGAGGCTGGGCAGAGAGAACTTCCTGAGCTTCCCAGATCACCAAGAACTATCACATGACTAGAAGATGGTCAGAGCAAGAATGATGCTGATGATGAGACTGCCTTCCTTTTATCTGAAAGGAAGTTTCTATGAGTAATTCACAACTAAGAAAGAGATTAAACCCTTACTTTCAAAAGATTCATAAGATTTCAGAAACAACTTCCCCTTTGACAATCCCAAAGGGTCTGTGGAAAACAATGTAAATAACAACAAGGAAAAGTGCTGCTGATTGGTGGAAACTTTGGAAGCCAGGTGTATAAAAGGTCCAGATT
>NW_026656793.1:0-5460 GCF_009828535.3 Hylobates moloch | reverse complement strand
CAGTTATGAAACACTCTTTCTGTAGAAACGGCAAGGGGACATTCGTAACGCGAATGGGCCTATAGTGGAAAAAGGAATATCTTCAAATAAAAACTACACATAAGCCTTCTGTGAAACTTCTTTCTGTTCTGTGCATTCAACTAACAGAGTTGAAGCTTAGTTTTGATAGAGCAGTTATGAAACACTCTTTCTGTAGAAACTGCAAGGGGACATTTCGAGCGCTAAGTGGCCTATGATGGAAAAAATAATATCTTCAAATAAAAACTGCACAGAAGAATTCTGTGAAACATCTTTCACTTCGGGGTATTCAACTAACATGGTTGAACCTTCTTTTGATTGAGGATTTCTTAAACACTCTTTCTGTAGAAACTGCAAAGGGACATTCAGAGCGCTAAGGGGCCTATAGTGGAAAAAGGAATATCTTCAAATGAAAACTGCAGAGAAGCATTCTGTGAAACTCCTTTCTGTTCTGTGCATTCAACTAACAGTGTTGAATCTTACTTTTGATTGAGCAGTTCGAAACAATCTTTCTGTAGAAACTGCAAAGGGACATTCAGAGCGCTAATGGGCGTATAGTGGAAAAAGGAATATCTTCAAATGAAAACTGCACAGAAGCATTCTATGAAACTTCTTTCTGTTCTGTGCATTCACCTAACAGCGTTGAAGCGTACTTTTGATTGAGCAGTTTTGAAACATTCTTTCTGTAGAAACTGCAAGGGGACATTCGGAGCACTAAGGGGCCTATAGTGGAAAAAGGAATATCTACAAATAAAAACTACACAGAAGCATTCTGTAAAACTTCTTTCTGTTCTGTGCATTCAACTAACGGAGTTGAAGCTTACTTTGGATAGAGCAGTTATGAAACACTCTTTCTGTAGAAACTGCAAGGGGACATTCTGAGCGCTATGGGGCATACAGTGGAAAAAGGAACATCTTCAAATAAAAACTAACCAGAAGCATTCTGTGAAACTTCTTTCTCTTCTGTGCATTCAACTAACAGAGTTGAACCTTACTTTTGATTGAGCAGTTCTGAAACACTCTTTCTTTAGAAACTGCAAGGGGACATTCGGAGCGCTAAGGGGCCTATAGTGGAAAAAGGAATATTTTCAAATAAAAAATTCACAGAAGCATTCTGTGAAACTCCTTTCTGTTCTGTGCATTCAACTCACACAGTTGAAGCTTACTTTTGATAGAGCAGTTATGAAACACTCTTTCTGTAGAAACTGCAAGGGTACATTCTGAGCGCTAAGGGGCCAACAGTGGAAAAAGGGACATCTTCAAATAGAAACGACACAGAAGCATTCTGTGAAACTTCTTTCTGTTCTGTGAATTCAATTAACAGAGTTGAAAAATACTTTGGATAGAGCAGTTCTGGAACACTCTTTCTGTAGAAACTGCAAGGGGATATACGGAGCACTAAGGGGGCTACAGTTGAAAAAGTAATATCTACAAATAAAAACAACACAGAAGCATTCTCTGAAACTTCTTTCTGTTCTGTGCATTCAACTAACGGAGTTGAAGTTTACTTTTGATAGAGCAGTTCTGAATCTCTTTCTGTAGAAACTGCAAAGGGACATTCAGAGCGCTAAGGGGCCTATAGTGGAAAAACGATTATCTTCAAATGAAAATTGCACGGAAGCATTCTGTGAAACTTCTTTCTGTTCTGTGCATTCAACTAACAGAGTTGAAGCTTACTTTTGACTGAGCAGTTCTGAAACACTCTTTCTGTAGAAACTGTAAGGTACATTCGGAGCTCTAAGGGGCCTACAGTGGAAAAAGGAATATGTACAAATAAAAACTACACAGAAGCATTCTGTGAAACTTCTTTCTGTTCTGTGCATTCAACTAACAGGTTTTAAGCTTACTTTTGATTGAGCAGTTTTGAAACACTGTTTCTGTAGAAACTGCAAGGAGACATACGAGCACTAAGGGGCCTATAGTGGAAAAAGGAATATCTGCAAATAAAATCTGCACAGAGGCATTCTGTGAATCTTCTTTCTGTTCTGTGCATTCAACTAATGGAGTTGAAGCTTACTTTTGATTGAGCAGTTCTGAAACACTGTTTCTGTAGAAACTGCAAAGGGACATTCGGAGCATGAAAGGGCCTATAGTGGAAAAAGTAGTATCTTCAAATAAAAACTACACAGAAGCATTCTGTGAAATGTCTTTCTTTTCGTGCATTCAACTAACAGAGTTGAAGATTACTTTTGATTTAGCAGTTCTGAAACACTCTTTCGGTAGAATCTGCAAGGGTACATTCGGAGCGCTAAGGGGCCTATAGTGGAAAAAGGAATATCTTCTAATAAAAACAACACAGAAACATTCTGTGAAACTTCTTTCTGTTCTGTGCATTCAACTAACAGAGTTGAAGCTTACGTTTGATAGAACAATTATGAAACACTCTTTCTGTAGAAACTGCAAGTGGACATTCTGAGCTCTAAGGGGCTTATAGTGGAAAAAGGAATATCTACATATAAAAACTACACAGAAGCATTTTGTGAAACTTCTTTCTGTTCTCTGCATTCAACTAACAGAGTTGAAGCTTACTTTTAATTGAGCAGTTCTGAAACACTCTTTCTGTAGAAACTGCAAGGGTACATTCCAAGCGCTATGTGGCATATACTGGAAAAATAAATGTCTTCAAATAAAAACTGCACAGAAGAATTCTGTGAAACTTCTTTCTTTTCAGGGCATTCAACTAACAGGGTTGAACCTGCTCTTTATTGAGCAGTTCTGAAACACTCTTTCGGTAGAAACTGAAGGGGACATTCTGAGCACTAAGGGGACTACAGTGGATAAAGGAATATCTTCAAATAGAAACTACTCAGAAGCATTCTGTGAAACTTCTTTCTGTTCTGTGCATTCAACTAACAGAGTTGAAGATTTCTTTTGATTGAGCAGTTCTGAAACACTCTTTCAGTAGAATCTGCAAGGGTACATTCGGAGCGCTAAGGGGCCTATAGTGGAAAAAGGAATATCTTCTAATAAAAACGACACAGAAGCATTCTGTGAAACTTCTTTCTGTTCTGTGCATTCAACTAACAGAGTTGAAGGTTACTTTTGATAGAGCAGTTATGAAACAATCTTTCTGTAGAAACGGCATGGGGATACTCGTAGGGCTAAGGGGCCAATAGTGGAAAAAGGAATATCTTCAAATAAAAACTACACATAAGCATTCTGTGAAACTTCTTTCTTTTCTGTGTATTCAACTAACAGAGTTGAAGCTTACTTTTGATAGAGCAGTTATGAAACACTCTTTCAGTAGAAACTGCAAGGGGACATTGGGAGCGCTAAGGGGCCTATAGTGGAAAAAGGAATATATTCAAATTATAACTACACAGAAGCATTCTGTTAAACTTCTTCCTGTTCTGTGCATTCAATTAACAGAGTTGAAGCTTACTTTTGATAGAGCAGTTCGGAAACACTCTTTCTGTAGAAATTGCAAGTGGACATTCAGAGCGCTTAGGGGCTTATAGTGGAAAAAGGAATATCTTCAATTAAAAACTAACCAGAAGCATTCTGTGAAACTTCTTTTTGTTCTGTGCATTCATCTAACAGAGTTGTAGTTTACGTTTGATAGAGTAGTTCTGAAACACTCTTTCTGTAGAAACTGCAAGGGGACATTCTGTGCACTAAGTGGACTACAGGGGAAAAAGGTATATCTTCGAATAAAAACTACACAGAAGCATTCTGTGAAACTTTTTGTGTTCTGTGCATTCAACTAACAGATTTGAAGTTTACTTTTGGTAGAGGAGTTATGAAACACACTTTCTGTAGAAACTGCAAGTGGACATTCTGAACGCTTAGGGGCTTATAGTGGAAAAAGGAACATCTTCAAATAACAACTACACAGAAGCATTCTGTGAAACTTCTTTCACTTCTGTGCAGTCAACTAACAGACTTGAAGCTTGGTTTTGATAGAGCAGTTATGAAACACTCTTTCTGTATTAACGGCAAGGGGACATTCGTAGCGCAAAGGGGCCTATAGTGGAAAAAGGAATATCTTCAAATAAAAACTACACATAAGCATTCTGTGAAACTTCTTTCTGTTCTGTGCATTCAACTAACAGAGTTGAAGCCTACTTTTGATAGAGCAGGTATGAAACCCTCTTTCTATAGAAACTGCAAGGGGACATTCTGAGCGCTAAGGGGCCTACTGTGGAAAAAGGTATATCTTCAAATAAAAACTACTCAGAAGCATTCTGTGAAACTTCTTTCTGTTCTGTGCATTCAACTAACAGGGTTGAAGCTTACGTTTGATAGAGCAATTATGAAACACTCTTTCTGTAGAAACTGCAAGTGGACATTCTGAGCTCTAAGGGGCTTATAGTGGAAAAAGGAATATCTACATATAAAAACTACACAGAAGCATTTTGTGAAACTTCTTTCTGTTCTCTGCATTCAACTAACAGAGTTGAAGCTTACTTTTAATTGAGCAGTTCTGAAACACTCTTTCTGTAGAAACTGCAAGGGTACATTCCAAGAGCTAACTGGCATATACTGGAAAAATAAATGTCTTCAAATAAAAACTGCACAGAAGAATTCTGTGAAACTTCTTTCTTTTCGGGGCATTCAACTAACAGGGTTGAAGCTGCTCTTTATTGAGCAGTTCTGAAAAACTCTTTCTGTAGAAACTGCAAGGGGACATTCTGAGCGCTAAGGGGCCTACAGAGGAAAAAGCAATATCCTCAAATAAAAACTACTCAGAATAATTCTGTGAAACTTCCTTCTTCTCTGTGCTTTCAACTAACAGAGTTGAAGCTTACGTTTGACAGAGCTGTTATGAAATCCTCTTTCTGTAGAAACTGCAAGTGGACATTCTGAGCGCTCAGGGGCTTATAGTGAATAAAGGAATATCTTCAAATAAAAACTACACAGAAGGGTTCTGTGAAACTTCTTTCTGTTCTCTGGATTCAACTAACAGGTTTGAAGCTTACTTTTGATTTTGCAGTTCTGAAACACTCTTTCTGTAGAAACTGCAAGGGGACATTTTGAGCGCTAAGTGGCCTATGTTGGAAAAATAAATATTTTCAAATAAAAACTGCACAGAACTATTCTGTGAAACTTCTTTCTTTTGGGGGCATTCAACTAACAGGTTTGAACCTTCTTTTGTTTGAGCAGTTTTGAAACACTCTTTCTGTAGAAACTGCAATGGGACATTCCGAGCGCTAAGCGGCCCATAGTGGAAAAAGTAATATCTTCAAATAAAAGCTACACAGAAGCATTCTGTGAAACTTCTTTCTATTCCGTGCATTCAACTAACAGAGTTGAAGATTACTTTTGATTGAGCAGTTCTGAAACACTCTTTCAGTAGAATCTGCAAGGGTACATTCGGAGCCCTAAGGGGCCTATAGTTGAAAAAGGAATATCTTCTAATAAAAACAACACAGAAGCATTCTGTGAAACTTCTTTCTGTTCTGTGCATTCAACTAACAGGGTTGAAGCTTACGTTTGATAGAG
>NW_026656792.1:0-5461 GCF_009828535.3 Hylobates moloch | reverse complement strand
TTTTTAGAATCTGCAGGTGGACACTTTCAGGGCTTTGCAGCCTATGGCAGAAATGGAAATATCTTCACATAAAATCTAGACAGAAGCAAGCTGAGAAACTACTTTGTAATGTGTGCATTCATTCCACAGACTTTAATGTTTCTTTTGATTGACCAGTTTTGAAACTCTCTTTTTGTAGAATCTGCAAGTGGATATTTGGAGTTGTTTGAGACCTCTGGTGGAAAAGGAATTATCTTCACATAAAAACTAGACAGAAGAATTCTGAGAAACCTCTTTGTTATGTGTGCATTCATCTCACAGATTTGAAACTTTCGATTGAACTGTTTTGAAACACTCTTTTTTTAGAATCTGCAATTGGACATTGGAGTGCCTTGCAGACTAAGGTGGAAATGGAAATATCTTCACATAAAATCTGGACAAAGCATTCTGAGAAACTTCTTTGTGATGTGTGCATTCATCTCAGAGTTGAACATTTTTTTTGATTGGGCAGTTTTGAAACACCCTTTTTGTAGTATCTGCAAGAGGACATTTGGAGCAGTTTGAGGCCTATGGTGGAAAAGGAAATATCTTCCCATAAAAACTAGACACAAAAATTTTGAGAAACTTCTTTGTGATGTGTGCACTCATTTCACAGAGTTGAACATTTCTTTTGATTGAACAGTTTGGAAACGCTCAGATTGGAGTGTTTTGGCCTATGGTGAAAAGGAATATTTCATATAAAAATAGACAGAAGATTCTGAGAACCTTTTGGGAAGTTGCACCTTTCTTTTAATTGAGCAGTTTTGAAACACTCTTTTTGTAGAATCTGCAAGAGCACATTTGCAGATATTTGAAGGCTATGGTGGAAAAGGAAATATCCTCACATAAAAACTAGACAGAAGCATTCTGGGAAACTACTTTGTGATGTGTGCAATCATCTCCCAGAGTGGAACATTTCTTTTGATGGAGCAGTTTGTAAATTCTCTTTCTGTAGAATCTGCAAGTGGCATTTGGAGCTCTTTGAAGCTTATAGTGGAAAATGAAATACGTTCACATAAAAACTAGACAGAAGAATTCTGAGAAATTTCTTTGTGATGTGTGCACTTATCTCACAGAATTGAACTTTTCTTTTGATTGAGCCATTTTGAAATACTCTTTTTTTAGGATCTGCCAGTGGACATTTGGAGCGCTTTGTGGCCTATGGTAGAAAAGGAAATATCTTCACATAAAATCTAGACAGAAGCAATCTGAGAAACTTCTTTGTGATGTGTGCATTCATCTCACAGAGTTAAACATTTATTTTGATTGGGCAGATTTGAAACTCTCTATTGTAGAATCTGCAAGTGGACATTTGGAATCCTTAGAGGCCTATGTTGGAAAAGGAAATATCTTCACATAAAAACTAGACAGAAGAATTCTGAGAAACTTCTTTTTGATGTGTGCGTTCATCTCACAGAGTTAAACGTTTCTTTTGATTGAGCAGTTTTGAAACTCCCTTTTTGTAGAATCTGAAAAGGGACATTTTGAGCACTCTGAGGCCTATGTTGGAATAGGAAATGTCTTCAAATAAATACTGGACCAAAGAATTCTGAGAAACTAATTCTTGATGTGTGCACTCATCTCACAGATTTGAACATATCTTTTGATTGAGCAGTTTGGAAACAGTCTTTTTGTGGAATCTACATGTGGACATTTGGAGTTCTTTTAGGCCTACGGTGGAAAAGGAAATAACTTAATATAAAAACTAGACAGAAGCATTCAGAGAAACTTCTTTGTGATGAGTGCATTCATCTCATAGACCTGAAGCTTTCTGTTGATTGAGCAGTTTGAAACACTCTTTTTGGAGAATCTGGAAGTGCATATTTGCAGAGCTTAGAGGTCTATGATGGAAAAGGAAATACCATAACACAAAAACCAGACAAAAGCATTCTGAGTAACTACGTTGTGATGTGTGCATTCATCTCCCAGAGTTAAACATTCCTTTTGATTGAGCAGTTTGGAAATGCTCTTTTTTTTATAATCCACAAGTGGACATTTGGAACGCTTTGGGACCTATGGTAGAAAAGGAAATATCTACACATAAAATCTAGACAGAAGCAATCTGAGAAACTTCTTCAGGATGTGTGCATTTATCTCACAGAATTAAACCTATCTTTTCATTCTGCTGTTTTGAAAATCCCTTTTAATAGAATCTGAAAGGGGAAATTTTGAGCACTTTGAGGCCTATGGTGGAAAAGGAATTATCTTCACTTAAAAACTAGACAGAAGAATTCTGAGAAACTTCCTTGTGATGTGTGCATTCATTTAACAGAGTTGAACATTTCTTTGGATTGAGCACCTTAGAAACACTCTTTTTGTAGAATCTACAAGTGGACATTTGGACTGCTTTTAGGCCTGAAGTGGAAAAGGAAATAACTTCACATAAAAACAAGACAGAAGGATTTTGAGAAACTACTTTGTGATGTGTGAATTCATCTCCCAGAGTTGAACATTTCTTTTGATACAGCAGTTTGTAAATTCTCTCTCTGTAGTATCTGGGAGTCACCACTCGGATGATGAAGAAGCTTCTGGGAGTCACCTCACCGAAGATGATGAAACTTCTGGGAGTCACCACCCCAGTGATGATAAAGCTTCTGGGAGTCACCACACCTAAGATGATGAAGCTTCTGGGAGTCACCACCCCAAAGATGATGAAGCTTCTGAGAGTGACCAACTCGAAGATGAAGCTTCAGGGAGTCACCATGCCGATGATGATGAAGTTTCTGGGAGTCACCACCCCAATGATGATGAAGCATTTGGAAGTCACTACACAGATGATAATAAAGCTTCTGTTAGTCAATACCCTGATGATGATGAAGAATCTGGGAGTCACCACCCAGATGATAATGAAGCTTCTGGGAGTCACCACTCCGATGATGATGAAGCATTTAGGAGTCACCACCCCGATGATGATGAAGCTTTGGTTAGTCAACACCCCGATGATGATGAAGCTTTGGGGAGTCACCACAATGATGATGATGAAGCTTCTCGGAGTCACCACCCCTATGATGATGAAGCTTCTGGGAGTCAACACCCCTATGATGATGAAGCTTCTGGGAGTCATCACCCCAAAAATGATGAAGCCTCTGGGAATAACAACCCTGGTGACGATAAAGCTTCTGGGAGTAACGACCCAGATGATGATGAAGCTTATGGTAGTCACCACCCCGATGACGACAAACCCTCTGGGAGTCATCACCCCAATGATGATGAAGCTTCTGACAGTCACCACCCCGATGACGATGAAGTATCTGGGAGTCAACAATCTGATGATGATGAAACTGCTGGGAGTCACCACCCCAATGATGATGAAGCATCAGGGAGTCACAACCCCGATGATAATGAAGCTTCTGGGAGAAACCACTACGATGATGGAGATTCTGGGAGTCATCAATCTGATGATGAAACTTTTGGGAGTCGCCACCATGAAGATGAAGCTTCGGGTAGACAACAAGCTGATGACAAAAGTTCTGGGAGTCACCACCCCGATGACAAAGCTTCTAGAAGGCACCAATTTGGTGATGAAGCTTCTGGGAGTCACCACCACGATGATGATGAAGCTTCTGGGAATCACCAACATGATGATGAAGCTTCTGGCAGTCACCACCCCGATGATGATGAAGCTTCTGGGAGTCATGACTCCGATGATGATGAAGTTTCTGGGAATCACCACCCCAATGATGAAGCTTCTGGTAATCACGACCATGATGATGATGAAGCTTCTGGGAATCACCACCCTGATGATGAAGCTTCTGGGAGTGACCATTCTGATGATGAAGCTTCTGGGAGTCACCACGCTGATGATGAAGCTTCAGGGAGTCACCACCCAGATGATGAAGCTTCTGGGAGTCAAAACCACGATGAAGAAACTTCAGGGAAACACTACCCTGATGATGAAGCTTCTGGGAGTCAACCTCCTGATGATGATGAAGCTTCTGGGGGTCACCACTGTGATGATGAAGCTAATGGGAGACACCACCCTGATGATGTTGAAGCTCCTGAGAGTCACCACCTCGATGACGAAGCTTCTGGGAGTCACCACGCCGATCATGAAGCTTCTGGGAGACACCACCCAGAAAATGAAGCTTCTGGGAGTCAACACAACAATGATGATGAAGCTTCCGGGAATCACAAACCCGATCATGAAGTTTCTGGCAGTCACCACTCCAATGATGATGAAGATTCGGGAATCACCACCCTGATGAGAATGAAGTTTCTGGTAGTCAACACCCAGATGATGAAGCTTCTGGTAGTCACCACCATGATGATGATGAAGATTCTGGAGTCACCACCAAGATGATGAGGCTTCTGGGAGTCACCACCCAGATGACGAAGCTTCTGGGAGCCAGCAACCCGATTATGAAGCTTCTGTGAGGCAGCAACCAGATGATGAATCTTCTCTGAGTCACCACCGAATGAAGAAGATTTTGTGAATCGCCACCCTGATGATGAAGCCTCTGGAAGGCACCAAAAGGATGATGAAACTTCTGGCAGCCAGCAACCTGATGATGAAGCTTCTGGGAGTCAGTAAACAGAAGATGAAGCTTCTGGGTGTCACCACCCCAATTAAGAAGCTTCTGCAAATCACCACCCCTATAATGAAGCTTCTGGGAGTCACCAAAAGGATGACGAAACTTATGGGAGTCATGCCCACGATAATGAAGCTTCTGGGTGTCACCACGCTGATGATAAAGCTCCTGGGAGTAAACACTCCAATGATGAAGCTCCTGAGAGTCACGTCTCCGATGACAATGAAGCTTCTGTCAGTCACCACCCCAATGATGAAGATTCTGGGAGTCACCATCCTGATGATGAAGCGTCTGGGAGTCAACACCACAAAGATGAAGCTTCTGTGAGTCAACTCCCCGATGATGAAGCTTCTGGGAGTCACTACCCCGATGATGAAGCTTCTGGGAGACACCACCCCGATGATGAAGATTCCGGGATTGTCCACCACGAAGATGATGAAGATTCGGTGTATCACCAACCCGATGATGAAGCTTCTGGCAGTCACCACCCCAATGATGAAGATTCTGGGAGTCACCACCCCGATAATGAAGCTACTTGGATTCACCACCCCGATGATGAAGCTTCTGGGAGTCACCTCCTGGATGATGAAGCTGCTGGGAGTAAACAGCGTGATGATAAAATTTGTGGGAAACACCACCCCGATGATGAAGCTTCTGGGAATCACCGCTCAGATGATGATGAAGCTTCTGGGAATCAACACCCTGATGATGATGAAGCCTCTGGGAGTCACCACCATGATGATGAAGCTAATGGGAGTCACCACCCTGATGATGATGAAGCTTCTGGGAGTCACCATCATTATGATGAGGCTTCTGTGAGTCACCACCCCGATGATGAAGCTTCTGTGAATCCCCACCCCGATGATAAAGATTCTGGGAGTCAACAACCCAATGATGAAGTTCATGGAAGTCAC